>NW_026652278.1:123013213-123127338 GCF_009828535.3 Hylobates moloch
TGTGCAGGTTTGTTACATATGTATACATATGCCATGTTGGTGTGCTTCACCCATTAACTCGTCATTTAGCATTAGGTATATCTCCTAATGCTGTCCCCCCGGCTCCCCCCACCCCACAACAGTCTCTGGAGCGTGATGTTCCCCTTCCTGTGTCCATGTGTTCTCATTGTTCAATTCCCACCTATGAGTGAGAACATGCAGTGTTTGGTTTCTTGTCCTTGTGATAGTTTACTGAGAATGATGGTTTCGTTTCATCCATGTCCCTACAAAGGACATGAACTGATCATTTTTTATGGCTGCATAGTATTCCATGGCATATATGTGCCACATTTTCTTAATCCAGTCTATCGTTGTTGGACATTTGGGTTGGTTCCATATATATATATATTTTTTTTTTTTTGAGGTGGTGTCTTGCTCTGTAGCCCAGGCTGGAGTGCAGTGGCTTGATCTTGGCTCACTGCAAGCTCCGCCTCCCGGGTTCAAGCCATTCTCCTGCCTCAGCCTCCCTCAGCTGGGACTGCAGGCGCCCACCACCAAGCCCAGCTAATTTTTTGTATTTTTCAGTAGAGATACGGTTTCACTGTGTTAGCCAGGATGGTCTTGATCTCCTGACCTCGTGATCCACCCACCTCGGCCTCCCAAAGTGCTGGGATTACAGGCAGGAGCCGCTGCACCTGGCCCTGAATATATTTTATTATAAAAGACACATCTAACTTCTGACTATTGTAGATTAATATGGTAGTAGAAACTAGTATTAATTATAAACATATTTTCTCACTTTAATATGACAAAAATTTTGCTTTTTGGTGTTATTTTGTATTTCACTTAAATTTATTTTATTTCTTAAATTTTCATTTTTATTTTAGATTCAGGGAGTACATGTGCAGGTTTGTTACAAAAGTATATTGTGTGGTGCTGAAGTTTGGGCTTCTATTGATTCTGTCACCCAGATAGTAAACATAATAACCAATAGAAAGTTTTCAGCTATTGCTCTGCTCCCACTTGCTGCATATAGAGTTCCCAGTGTCTGTTGTTCACATCTTTATGTCCATATAAACCCAAGATTTACCTGCAACTTGTAAGTGAGAACATTCGATATTTGGCTTTCTGTTTTTTGTTAGTCTGCTTTGGACACCAGCCTCCTGTTGCACTGATGTTGCTACAAAGAACATTATTTTATTCTTTGTTTTATGTGGGTAGTATTCCATTGTATGTATGTGCCCCATTTTTCTTTATTCAATCCACCACTGATGGGCACCTAGGTAAATTCCATCTTTGCTATCGTGAATAGTACTGCAATGAACATATGAGTACATGTGTCTTTTGGGTGGAACAATTTATTTTCCTTCAGTTATTTCCAGTAACAAAATTTCTAGGTCAAAGAGTAGTTCTATTTTTCTTTCTTTAGCTTTAGTTCTTTGAGAAATCTCCAAACTGCTTTCCACAGGGGCTGAACTCATTTGCATTTCCAACAGTGTATAAGCATTCCCATATCTCCACAATCTAAATAACATGTTTTTTTTTGACTTTTTAATAATAACCATTTTGACCTAGTGTGAGATTATGCCTCATTGTGGTTTTGACTTGTATTTCTATGATGATTCATAATGCTGAGGATAGTTTCATGTGTTTGTTGCAGTATGTATGACTTCTTTTGAGCAGTGTCTTTTCATGACCTTTTCCCACTTTAATGGGGTTGTTTGGTTTTTCCTTGTTGATTCGCTTAAGTTTCTTGTAGATTTTGGATATTAGTCTATTGTCAGATACATAGTTTGCAAATATTTTCTCCCATTCTGTAGGTTGTCTGTTTTCTCTGCTGAGAGCTTCTTTTGCTGTGCAGAAACTCTTTAGTTTAATGGCATCATATTTACTGACATTTTATTTTGTTGCATGTGCTTTTAGAGTCCTCATCATAAATTCTTTGCCTGGCGCAATGTCTAGAAGAGTATTTCCTAGGTTTCCTTCTAAATTTTTTAAGATTTGAAATCTTGCACTTAAGTTTTTAATGCATCTTCAGTTAATCTTTGCATATGGTGATAAGTAGGAGTCTATTTTCATTCTTCTGCATGTGCTTAGCCAGATTGCCCACACCGTTTATTAAATAGGGAGTCCCTTTCTCATTGATTATTTTTGATAACTTTGTTTGAGATGAATGGACTATAGGTGAGCAGTTTTATTTTAGGGGTCTCTATTATGTTCTATTGATCTATGTGCCTCTTTTTGTACCAGTACCATGCTGTTTTGGTTACTGTGGCCTTGTAGCTTCCTTTGAAGCTGGGTGGTATGATATCTCTGCCATTTTTCTTTTTGCTAAGGAGTGCCTTGTCTATTCAGGCTCTTTTGTGGTTCCATATAAATTTTAGAATAGTTTGTTTTTTAATTCTTTAAAAAATGACATCGGTAGTTTAATAGGCATAGTGTTGAATCTGTAGATTACTTTGGGCAGTATGGCCATTTTCACAATATTGATTCTTCCTATTTACAAGCATAGAATGCTTTTCCATTTGTTTATGTCAACTGTCATTTCTTTTAGAAGTATTTTGTAGTTCTCTTCATAGAGATACTTAACTTCCTTAGGTGCATTCCTAGGTATTTTACCTTTGTGGCTATTGTCAATGAGATTGCATTCTAGATTTGGTTTTCAGCTTGAACATTACATGTATATTAAGATGCTATTTCTTTTTGTTCATTGATTTTATATTCTAAGACTTTGCCAAAGCAATTTATTAAGCCTAGAAGTCTTTTGGCAGACTCTTATGGGTTTTCTAGTTATAGAATCATACTGTAAACAAAGAGAAATGATTGGAATTCTTCTTTTCTTATTCGGATGCCTTTTTCTCCTGCCTGATTGCCTTGGCTAGGACTTCCAGTACTATGTGGAATAAAAGTGGTGAGAGTTGACATCCTTGTCTTGTTCCATTCTTAAGGGGAATATTTCTGGCTTTTGCCTCTTTAGTATGATGTTGGCTGTGGGTTTGTCATAGATGGCTCTTATTATTAATATTTTGAGGTATGTTCTTTTAATACCTAGTATGTTGAGAGTTTTACCATTAAAAGAATGTTGAATTTATAAAATGTTTTTTTTCCAAATCTATGAGATGATCTTTTTTTTGTTTTTATTTTTTTGTTTATATGGTGAATCACATTTATTGATTTACATATGTTGAAACATCCTTCCCTCCCAGGATTAAATCCCAGTGGATCATGGTGTAATAACTTTTTTTGTGCTGCTCTATTCAGTTTGTTAGTATTTTGTTGAGGAATTTTGTTTCTATGTTCATCATGTATATAGGCCTGTAGTTTTATTGTGTGTGTGTGTGTGTGTGTGTGTGTGTGTGTGTATGCACAGTTTTGGTGTCAGGATAATACTGTTTTTGACGAATGAGTTAGCCAGGAATCTTCTCTTTTTAATTTTTTGAAATAGTTTCAATAGGTTAGTTACCAACTCTTTTTTGGGGAGCTGGTAGAATTTGACTGTGAATCTCTCTGGTTCAGCACATATTTTGATTGGTAGATTTTTTATTACAGTTTAAATTTTATGGCTTGACATTGATCTATTAAGGATTTCAGTTTCTTCTTGGTCCAAGTTTGAGAGATCGTGTGTTTCTAAGAATTTATCCATTTCCTCTACAATTTCTAATATATCCATATACATGTTTATAGTAGTCTCCGAGGAACTTTTATATTTCTGTGGGATCAGATATGATGTCAACTTTGTTATTTCTGATTATGTTTATTTGGATCTTTCCACTTCTTTTCTTTGTTAATCTAGCTAAAAGTCCATCAATTATGTTTATTCTTCTGTAGAACCAACTCTTTGTGTCGTTGATTCTTTGTATGCTGTCTTGGGTCTCAATTTCATTTATTTCTAGTCTGATTTTATTTGTTTATTTTCATCTTCTAGCTTTGGATTTAGTTTGTTGCTGTTTTTCAAGTTCCTTTAGGTACAAAGTTAGTTTGCTAATTTGAAATCTTTCTATCTTCTTGATATGGGCGTTTGGTGTTATAAACTTTCCTCTTAACACTTACTTTGCCATATCCCAAAGGTATTGGTATGTTTTGTCTCTATTTTTGTTTGTACTATTTTTTGTTCTACTTTTATTCCACTGTGGGCTGAGAAGATGCTTGATATGATTTTAACTTTTAAAAAATTTGTCAAAACTTACTTTAGAATTAAGTATGTGGTCAATCTTTGAGTTTGCTTCATGTTCAGATGAGAAAAATGTATATTCTGTGGTTGTAGAGTGGACTATTATGTAGATTCTATTTCATCTAATTGGCCAAATGTCAAGTTTAAGTACAGAATTTCTTTTTTAGCTTTCTGCCTTGATAATATGTCTAATGCTGTCAGTGGGGTGTTCAAGTCTCCCACGGTTATTATGTGACTATCAAAGTATTTTCTTATGTCTATAAGTAATGGTTTTATAAATCTGAGTGCTCCAATGTTAGAGGCATATATATGTAGGATACCAAAATCTTCTTTTGATTTAAATCTTTTATTATAATGTAATATCCTTATTTTTGTACTATTGTTTACTGTCTATTTTATCTGATCCAAGAATTGTGACCCCTTCTCTTTGTTTTCTATTTGTGTGATAGATTTTTCTCTCTTTTCTTTGAGCATTTAGTCCATTAATGTTCAAGATTCACTTTGATATATGAGGTTTTATTCTCATGACAGAATTCATAGCTAGTTTCCTTGCAGTCACAATTGTGCAGTTGCTTTATAGGATCTGTGAGCAATGTGCTTGTGTGTGTTTCTGCGATAGCAAATATCATTCTTTTGTTTTCATGTTTAGAACTCCCTTTAGCATCACTTGTAGGGCTGATCTGGTTGTGACAAATCTTCTTAGTGATTGCTTGTCTGAGAAAATCGATTACTCCATCATTTCTTAAGCTTGGGTTTGGCAGGATATGAAATTCTTAGCTGGCATTTTTTTTTCTTCTTTAAGAATACTAAAAATGAGCCCCCAGATTCTTCTGGATTGTATAGTGTCTGCTGAGAAGACTGCTGTTAATGTAATGGGCTTCTCTTTATAGATAATATGACCCTTTTCTTTAGCTATCTTTTTTTTATACATTGACTTGAATGGTGTGATTACTATGTGCCTTGGAGATGTTTATCTTGTATAGTACTTCATAAGGGTTCTCTGCATTGCTTGTATCTGCATATTGACCTCTCCAGCAAAATTGAGGAATTTGTATTGAATTATATCCTCAAATATATTTTCCAAGTTGCTTACTTTATCTTCTCTCTTAGAAATGCTAATAAGTTTTATATTTGGTTGTTTTCCATAATCCCACATTTCTTGAAGGCTTTGGGTTTTTATTATAATAATAATTATTATCACTTTACCTGATTGGGTTGATTTAAAGGGCCTGTCTTCTAGCTCTGAATGTCTTTCTTCTGCTTGGTCAAATCTGTTGTTATGGCTTCCAAATGTATTTTGAAATTTATGTAGTGAATTTTTTAAATTCTAGAAGTTCTTTTGGTTATTTTAAGGTGGCTATGTTGTCTTTCAGCTCTTGGATTATTTTAGTGTTTTCTTTGGACAGGGTTTCAACTTCTGTATTTTATTGAGTTTCTTTGCCATTTATATTTTAAATTCTATATCTGTCATTTCAGAGATTTTATTCTGGTTAGAATTCATTACTTGGGAGCTAGTGGAGGTGACCAAACACTCTATTTTTTTGTATTGCTAGAGTTGTTTTTGTGCTGGTTTCTTTTCATCAGAGAGAGCTGATGTTTCCTTTTTTTTGTTTATTTTTTGAATTGCTATTTCTTGGATAGGGCTTGTTGATTTTTCATTCTCTTTTCCCTTGAAGGTATGACTGTAGTATATATTCTGTGATTGATTGGCTTTGTTCCTTGGTGCTTTCAGGTTGCCAAGGTTCTGCAATTTTTCCTTCATAACAGATAGGTTCATGCAGTGGCTTTCTCAGATGTTGCTTATTGTAATAATGTAATTTTGTTTGGTAGTGTAGCTTAGAAATACATTCTTCAACAAATACCATCTACCAAGATTGAGTCATGAAGAAATAGAACATCTGAACAGACTAATATTAAATAAGATGATTAAATCAGTAATAAAAAATCTATCATAGAAAATGCCAGGAACTGATGGTTTCCCTGCTGAATTCTATCAAACATTTAAAGAATAACTAATACCAATTATTTGCAAATGCTACCAAAAAATTGAAGACAATGTAATAACACATTTTATGTTTGCAGCATCACACTGATACTGAAGCCAGACAAGGACAATAGAGAAAACAGAATTACAGACATATCTCCCAGATGCATAAATCCTCAATAAAAGGCTAGAGAACTGAATGCAACAGTATCTTAAGATTATTCACCATGATCCAGTGGAATTTATTCCCAAAATGCAAGGATTGTTCAACATACGCAAATCAATAAAAAATACACATCACATTAACAGAATAAGGGTCAAAAACCATATCAGCATTTCAATAGATGCAAGAAAATGTATTTGACAAAATTAATTTTTTTCATAAGTTCTCAACAAATTTGATATACAAGGACTGTATTTCAACATAATAAAAGCCATATATGACAAACACACAGCTAACTTCATACTAAATGGGAAAGTGCTGAAAGCTTTTTCTCTAAGATCTAGAATAAAACAAGCATGTTTACTCTTGACACTTATATTCAACATGGTACTAGGAGTCCTAGCCAGAGTAAGCAAGACATCTATATTTGACATAAAAAGTTAAATTTTTCCTCCCTGTTTGTAGACAGCATGATCTTAATATAGAAGTCCCACAATACTCCACCAAAAAAACTGTTAATTACAACTAACTAAAATATTAGTAAAGTTAAAGTTTACAAAATCCACACACCCAAATCAGTAGGTTTTTTTTGTGTGTGCTAATAGTGAACTCTCTGAAAAAGAAATCAGGAAAACAATTTTACTTAAAACAGGTATAAAACATTTATTTAGCAATAAATTTAACCAAGAAAGTAAAAGATCTCTGCACTGAAAAGTATAAAATGGTAATAAAAGACAATGAAGAAGACACAAATAAAAAAACTCCCATGTTCATGAATTGGATGAATTAATATTTTAAAAATTTCCATACTACCCCAAATTATCTAGATTCAATGCAGTCCCTATCAAAACACCAATAGCATTCTTCACAGAAGAAAAAAAAAATCTTACAATTTGTATGGAAACACAAATGACTTCAAAAAGCCGTAACAATCTTGAGCAAAAATAAGAAAGCTAGAGGCATTACACTACCTGACTTAAAAATATACTACCAAGTATACTAACCAAAGAGCATTGCACTGACAAAAAAACAGATATGTAGACCAATAAAATGAAATAGACATCCCAGAAGTAAATCTATGCATATAGAGCAAACTGATTTTCAACACAGTTAACAAGAACATATAATGACGAAATGAGTCTCTTTAATAAATACTTTGGGATAACTGCATGTACACAGGCAGAAGAAAAAAAAATTAGATGCTTATCTTATGCTTAATCTGAAAATAAGCTTAAAATAAAGACAAGTGTAAGACCCAAAACAATGAAGCTACTAGAAGAAAACATATAGGAAAAGCTCAAGGACATTGGTCTAGGAAATGATTGTTTTAGATATGACCCAAAAGCACAGGCAGCAAAAGCAAAAATAGACAAGTGGGATTGCATTAAACTAAAAAGATTCTGCACAGCAATGGAATCAACATAGTGAAGAATCAACCTACATTACGGGAGAAAGTATTTGCAAACTATACATCTAATTAGAGGTTAATGTCAAAAATATATTAAAAACCCAAACAATTCAATATCAAAAAACAAAGAACACAATTTTTAAAAGTGCAAAGAATCTGAATAAATATTTTTCAAAGAAAATCATGCAAGTGGCCACAGGTATATGAAACAAAATGTTCAACATCAATAATCACTAGGGAAATGCAAATTATAACCACAATGAGATATTACTTCAACCCTGTTAGATTGGCAATCATCGAAAGGACAAAAGATTAGTGTTAATGACGATGTGGAGAAAAAGGAACCACTGCACACTGTTGGTGAGAATATAAGATAGTACAGCCATTATGAGTAACAGTATTGTGGTTTCTTACAAAATTAAAAATAGAACTACCATATAATCCAGAAATCCTGCTACTGGGTATATATTCTGATATGGTTTGGTTGTGTCCCCACCCAAATCTCATCTTGAGTTGTAGCTTCCACAATTTCCATGGGTTGTGGGAGGGACCTGGTGGAAGATAATTTAATCATGAGGCAGTTCCCCCCATACTGTTCTCATGGTAGTGAATAAGCATCATGAGATCTGATGGTTTTATAAGGGGAAACCCCTTTTGCTTGGCTTTCATTCTCTTCTCCTGTCTGCTGCCATGTGAGATGTGCTTTTCTCCTCCTTCCATGATTGTGAGGTCTCCCCAGCCTGGAAACTGTGAGTCCATTAAACCTTTTTCTTTTGTAAATTGTCCAGGCTTGGGTATGTGTTTAACAGCAGCATGAAAACTAACTAATACAGTAAACTGGTTCCAGTTGAGTAAGGCACTGCTGAAAAGTTACCCAAAAATGTAGAAGTGACTTTGGAACTGGGTAACCGGCAGAGATTGGAACAGTTTGGAGGGCTCAGTAGAAGACAGAAAAATGTAGGAAGTTTGGAACTCCATAGAGACTTCTTGAATGGCTTTGACCAAAATGCTGATGATATGGACAATGAAATCAAGGCTGACATGGTCTCAGATGGAGATGAAAAACTTGTTGGGAACTGGAGCAAAGGTGACTCTTGTTAGGTTTTAGCAAATAAACTGGCAGCATTTTGTCCCTTCCCTAGAGATTTGTGGAACTTTGAACTTGAGAGAGATGATTTACGGTTTCTAACAGAAGAAATTTCTATGCAGCTAAGCATCGAAGATGTGACTTGGGTGCTGTTAAAGGCAGTCAGCATTAAAAGAGAAACAGCATAAAAGTTTGGAAAATTTGCAGCCTGAAAATGCGCTAGACAAGAAAAACCATTTTCTAAGGAGAAATTCAAGCAGCTGCAGAAATCTGCATAAGTAATGAAGACTTGAATGTTAATTACCAAGACAATGGGGAAAATGTCTACGATGCATGTCAGAGACATTTGAGGTGGCCCCTCCCATCACAAGCCAGAGGCCTAGGAGGAAAAAACGGTTTCTTGGGCTGGGCCTAGGGCCCCCTTGTTGTGTGCAGCCTAGGGACTTGGTGCCCTGCATCCCAGCCACTCTAGCTTGGGCCATAGCCTGAGTGTGCAAGCCCCAAGCCTTGGTAGCATCCATGTCATCTTGAGCCTGTGGGTACACAGAAGTCAAGAATTGAGGTTTGGGAATCTGCCTAGATTTCAGAAGATGTATGGAAATGCCTGGATGTCAAGGCAATTGTTTGCTGCAGATGCGGGGCCCTCATGGAGAACCTCTGCTAGGGCAGTGTGGAAGGCAAATGTAGGGTTGGAACCCCCACACAGAATCCCCACTGGGGCACTGCCTAGTGGAGCTGTGAGAAGAGGGCCACCATCTTCCAGACCCAAGAATAGTAGATCCACTGACAGCTTGCACTGTGCACCCGGAGAAGCTGTAGGCACTCAACTCCAGCACAGGAAAGCAGTCAGGAGGGAGGCTGTACCCCACAAAGCCATGGGGCAGAACAGCCCAAGACCATGGGAACCCTCCTCTTGCATCAGTGTGACCCGGGTATGAAGCATGGAGTGAAAGGAGATCATTTTAGAGCTTTAAGATTTGACTG
Source organism: Hylobates moloch (assembly GCF_009828535.3). Lineage (NCBI taxonomy): Eukaryota > Metazoa > Chordata > Mammalia > Primates > Hylobatidae > Hylobates > Hylobates moloch. Next base: position 123,022,990 of record NW_026652278.1, read on the forward strand.
CTTTGCTGGATTTCGGACTTACCTGGGGCCTGCAGCCCTTTTGTTTTGGCCAATTTCTCCCATTGGGAAAGGCTGTATTTACCCAATGCCTTGTATTGTATTTAGGAAGTAACTAACTTGCATTTGATTTTACAGGCTCATAGGCAGAAGGGACTTGCCATGTCTCAATGGGACTTTGGACTGTGGAATTTTGAATTAATGCTGAAATGAGTTAAGACTTCGGGGGAACTGTTGTGAAGGCACGATTGGTTTTGAAATGTAAGGATGTGAGATTTGAGAGGGGGCAGGGGTGAAATATATGGTTTGGCTGTGTCCCCGTCCAAATCTCATCTTGAATTGTACCTCCATAATTCCCACATGTTGTGAGAGGGACACAGTGGGAGATAACTGAATTATGGGGGGCAGTTTCCCCCGTATTGGTCTCGTGTTAGTGAATAGGTCTCACGAGATCTGATGGTTTCATAAGGGGAAACCCCTTTCGCTTGGCTCTCATTTTTTCCTCTTGTCTGCCTCCATGTGATATGTGTTTTTCCCCTTCTACCATGATGGTGAAGCCTCCCCAGCCACGTGCAAGTGTGAGTCCACTAAACCTCTTTCTTTTGTAAATTGCCCAGTCTTGGGTATGTTTTTATCAGCAGCATGAATGTGGACTAATGCATATTCAACGCAAATGAAATCAGTACATTGAAGAGATATCTGCGCTCCCATGTTGATTGCTGCATTATTCACAATAATCAAATTACGAAATCAGCTTAAGTGTTCATCAATGGGTAAATAAAGAAAATGTAGCTTAAATAATTAATATATAATTATATATAATTACACAAGTAATCTTCACACACTTAAAAATATTCTGTCATTTGAGGAAATAAAATGCTTAACCTGGGAGACACTATGTTAAGTGAAATAACCTAGAAACAGAAAGACAAATGCCACATGATCTTACTCATCTAGAATCTAAGAAAGTATACCTTATGGGTGGATAATAGAATGGTGGTTATCAAAAGGTTGAGTGCTGCATGGGGCTGTTTGGGTTGATGGTCATAGGATACAACATTTCAGATAGGAGGAATAAGTTCAAGGGAGCCATTGCACAACATGATTACTATATTTAACAATATATTTTATTCTTGAGAACTGATGAAAGAGTAAATGTGAAGTATTATTACAAATAATAACTATAAAGTAATAGAGATGTTAGATAGAGGTAGTCATTTCATAATTTACACATACTTCAAAACAATATGTTGTAAATGGCAAATAACATGCAATTTTAACTATCAATTCAAAAAATAAATATATATGTAAGGAAAAATTAAAGCACCTTCTTTTTCAACTTTTATGTTTAGTTCTCATATTATGATGAATCAATCAGTCAACCAATCTGTAGGGAGTAGAATATAATTTCCCATTTTCACCATTCTCCATTTCTTCTGGCTACCAAGGAATTTTTGCCCTTTCTTCTGATTATGATTATTTCTTTCATCAAGCTGTAAGTCAAGTCATGGGACCTCCCCGTTCCTTTAATAGCTTATGAATTTCCAAAATGTTAGTAAAAATTAAATATGTTTTACATTGCTTTAAGGTAAAATTTAGCCATCTGTTACCTGGGCTATTGCATTTTTCAAAATCAGGTTTTGCTACTTTCCCCTTGTCACATATTTTGTAGTTACCATACCAATGTTTCTAAAATACAATTCCAATAGTTCCACCCACTTGGTTACATATTTAGAATACTTTCTGGCTTGCTATACAAAAGTTACTAAAGACCTTTATGTTTAATTGGAAGCTCTTTTATGTTATGGCTCTTTTATGCAGCTTGAAATTAGGTACTTGTATCCTCTCATTTCCTGGACCAAAGATTCTTTCCATTCTCAGCTACACCGTATTAACTGTTACTCTTCTATGCTTTTGAAGATGTTGTTGTTGTTTGTCATCTTTTCTCAAACCTTGTTTTCATGCAATGCCTTCAAGACTATCACTCTGTTTTTGTTTTTCTTTTGTTTTCTTCTGGCAATATTTCTATTATCTTGGTAGATTATTGTGGAAAGGCACAAACTCAAAAAGAAAGTAATCTCATTGCATCTGCCCTGAAATTTATGCTACCTTTGCTAGACAAGATTACAGAATAATATAGTATTTTCTATTACTATCAGGTGAAGGTTAAGACACTGTTTAGGTTCATAGGAAATGTACAACAGTATTTATTTATAACCTTGCTCCAGGGCTATGTCAGTTTTTCTCCACCCTAGCCTTTCCTCAGAACATCACGCTTTCCACCATCTTAACCACCTCATCTTAATAGGATAAAATGATTTAAAAAAAAAGTCCAAAGCACATTAGAAGCCTTAAAAAATGACAGATGCACTTTACAAGGTAGAAAATAAACCCTCATTTCTAATTTCTGTACCAAATGTATATTTTAAAGTAAATTCCCACCCCCCCAAAAAACAACTCATGCTTAACAAAGACAAAAGCAATTGTTCTTACATGATGGTCCTTAAGCCTGTTACAGTTAGTTTAAAATTATAAACCACACCTTTATTCATGGTACCTGAAATAATAGATGCTCATTTTCTAAAAAGATATTTATCAGAATACAGAAGAGGTAGATTACTAGGCTATGTATTATATAATAGTGCTTCAATAAAGGTATGAGCAATTGCATGTTTGAAATGAACTATGTTATTAAACAACTAAGTTTAAGTTTTTGATTTGAGATTGTACAATTAGAAAATGATTACTTAATTGAAAAGACAATGTAAGAGAGAAAAATCTCTTATCCATTACTCGAAGGGTTTAGTGTACAAACCTTTTGGGTCATAGAGGTGAAGAATGACTTAGGAAAATATGAGAATTATTAGAATATCAAACACACATTTTAATTTTTGGAAGGTCTTTTTTTTTTAAATGTAGGAGTGAATTAACTTAATCTCCAGGTATGTATGGCTTTTAGTGTGCTCTTCCCTTCAGTTTTCTGAGTTGAGTTTCTGCTTTGCAACGTTTTATCTGGAGACTAAAATATTTGCATGATGTTTAACTAGCCAACTGAAAAAATTATCTGGGTTATTAGTGAGAGTATTGTTAAACGAAGAAAAAGTATGATGGCGCCAGTTGGCTGTTAGCACACTGCCACTGTTTGAACTGTGTGCGTCTGCTTCTTTAGGAAGGCTATCATTCTGACTTGAGACCTCTCCTCTGATTTTTGCTTAGCTATCTTCAAATTTTTTACCTACAACAGTATTTCATATCAAGATTTTATATTTTGAGTCCTAACATGCAGATGCAAATGGATTCCTTTAATATACTCTTTTTCGCATTTATGAACACTGACTTTTTTTCTTACACAAATTAGTCAGAATCCTGTCATATTCACCTATGTGGCCATTGTTTATAAAGTTGATCATTTAATGCTGGGTTCACATATCCCAGGCTTTCTCTACTTTTCTTACTAAATTATATTAAATTTCACTGTATATTTTTTGTCCTTGTAGGTTAACAGAGGGGAAAATTTAATTAAAGTATGTGAAGTAAAAGTAGCTCCATTCTCAATTAGAAACTCTACTCTATAAAAATAAAAATATAAAAATCCCTATTCTATTAATCTGCATACAATAAATGAGTTGTAATGATACCGAGGAGACTTAATTCAATGACCTAATCAACAAAGGCTTATAATTCTCATTTGAACAGCTGAATCAGCATCATTTATGATTAGCCTAGTAAGCAAATTATATTTGATTATGTCTTATATTTACTCTTAGAAATACATGAAAAAAAGCAGAACAGTATAGTGGTTTATGTATTAATAAATCATTTGTTTTATTACTCCTGAGTATGTTTCATTTTATCCTTTACATATTAGCATCCTTTCAGCTATTTTTTAACTGTGAAACAAAAATTACATTTCCTAGATGTTATTAATGCTGCTGACATATGAACAAATGTTTTGACACTTGATAATTTAGAAAAAAATGTGCAATCAGTTTTAAAAAAATCAATGTTTAACGAGCATGCAAGTAGAATTTCAAATATTTTCATATTTAAAAACATTCTCATAGTCAATTGAAATTTTTTGTCAAAATTCTGTCTACTGTAAGTTATATATATTTGACATATTAACTGTTAATTACATTAATATTAGTGCAAATGTTTTCATTTTAATTAGGGCCATAAATGCCACTGAAAGTAACATTCTCCATTTTTAAGTTAGTATATGCTACAGCATGATCTTTGGAAAAACAAATTTCAAAGCTTTTCTTTTATAGAAGATAATTGTCCTGAGATTGAAGAAAAAAGATTGAAATATATAGAAAACTACATTAAAACAGCTTGAATTTATCATTAACAACAACTACTAAATTTGCACATTTAGAAGTTGAACATGTAAGTAAAAAAGTCCTATAGTCTCCTTAAAAATTGAATAATTTGAAGTATTAAGTTTCAGTTATATTATAAAATAATTATTGCCAAAGTTCCACCTTTGAATTCTCTGTATGCACTAAGAAGGAAATAACTAATATTGCAATTTTAAGACAAGGTCCATTTATTTCCAAATGTACAGAGAAAAATACAGGGACCTCCCAAACTGTCTTTTGAATAACAATCTGCCTTCGATATTGTGTTCTCCAAAAGCTTTTTTTCTTAACACTAAACAGGTCTAATATACTGTATATGAGTTAATCATATATAATACATTAAATTACTAAATATATGATGTATATTTCTGGATCTAATTATTTATATTTCTAAGATTTAGTCTTGCATGTTTTTCCAGCTATCGTAATTTTAATGCAGGCTAGATAATGACATGTCTTTTCATTACATTTGTTTAAAAGTGTATTTTTTTACTTTGATTTATTTTTATTGAGAAGCATATATATTAATTCTGTTTTGGGTACTCTGATGTTATTTATCTGTTTGGTGTTATCTTTCATCCATTTTGAAAAAGTACCAGCCATTAACTCTTCAAATATCTTCCTGAATGTGTCTTCCATGTTTTTAATGCTCATGTGTTGTTCTTGTTGTATTGTGTACTCTGTGTACTTTAATTTGGATATTTCTATTGATTTACCTTACAGTTTTCCAATTTTTATTCTATTCTGTAGCCAATTCCATCTATTGATTGTGTGTTAATTGCATATCTTATATTTTGCATTACAGGACACTCATTTGAATAAAATTATTTGAAAATTGAACAACTTTTAACCTATTCTGTACATATTTTCATCAATTTATTGATCTTTTAAAGCCATTATCTGATCATTACAATATCTAGATCGCCAGTAGATATTTTAAATTATTTCTCTTGGTTGTAAATTATGTAATTACTGATATCATTAATATGTTAAGATTCAATCATTTCACAGAGTTCAATATTTTCTATAAAATGCATGCATAATTAATAGCAAGTGGCCAATTATACATAAATTCTTACAACATTTAATTTAGCTGTTAATTAAATGGTGTTGATGGCTTATATTTGTTAATGTTTCATTATATAAGTAAATCAGACAGGAAAAAACAGTAGACCCTATAAAAAATAGTAGACCCTATATAATAGTAGACCCTATGATGGGCTAATTTTTCCTGGTGCTTCGTATATTAGAAGAAAAAAACAGGCTTTAAAGACAATTCAACTTTGAGTTAAATTCTTCAATTTGAGATTTCCATTCATTTTGATGATGCCTTGCAAATATCTTACAAACTTTACTACTTCAAGCATCAGAAATCACCATTTTATTGAATTATATATTTTAAACCCTATGAATCACTAAAAAAAACAGAATAGTCTTCTTTTCAGATGAGCAGATTAATATTCACAACAGTCACATCATATGCTTTTAATGCTATATAGCAAAAAGTGCAATTCTGATTTCCAGATTTTTAATCTTATATTTTACTACATCATAGTTGTAAGATTTTACTTCTAGTTCAAATACATTTTGTATTATATTTGTTAGTATTTCTTACAACAGAGTAATTGTGAATTTTTTTTTTTTTTACTATCTCAGACTGGTCAGTTTTTTCAGACTTGCTCAGTTACAGGTACTACTGATAATTCTATCTGTCATGTAAGAGGCCAAGTGTTGAGATTGTAAGATTAAAAAATTAAACTTGAGTCCTACCATGGAAGAATTTTAGTCTAGAGAGGTGCCTCAAGCTCATAAGGGTCTTATGTGAACATGAAATATACACTTATTGTGCTAAATCACAAAGATTTGGGGATCGTATGTTGCTGTAGGACATTTCTTTTTCTTGTCAGCCTAATTAAATGTTTTAAAAAAATTTCTGTTTCAAGTCTAGAACCTAGCACATGGGGAAAAGAATGTGAAATATATTTAAATTATATATTACATTGCAAACTTAGGAGTCAGTATGGAAATATCAGTCAGAACATCTTAGAATATTATCTCATCTATGTTGTTGCTACTTGGCCTGGTCAATGTGTTGTGATCAGGAAATATTTGTATGTGTTATGTGCCTTCTATCTAATATATATATTTTTTCTAATTTAGTGTTAAAGTTTAAAAAGTATAATTATTTTATAGCTTAAAACATTAAAGCTAAAATATTAAGCCATTCACCTGTTACACAGCTACTAGCTTTTAGAGCTAGAAGTCATATCTGTGGTTGACATTACTAATTTTTACTAATATTTGGTTCTTGTCTCCTTCCAGCTAAGTGGTGGATTATTCTCCACCCAACATTAATGTATTCTGTGTCCATGTGATAGGCTTTAGCCAAGGAAATCTTTCACTTTTGGTCCAAAGCCTTTCATTGTTGGATCTTGACGTTCTATCCTTGTTGTCCTCTATCATGGTAATTCTAAAACCTTGTACTTATGTGGCAGCATCACAATATGGTGGAACTTTCACTCCACTGAATGTCTAATTGGCTACAGTGTATTTATGCCAAAAGATAAATGAATAGCATGAATAAAAAAAATAAGTCCTTGCATTTAAAACCACTGAGAATTTAAAATTTATTAGGACATTATATCCTAGCTACACTGATATAATGCAGTATCCAAATCTCATATAAAGCTTTTCTCTTCCACAACGTTATTGTTTTCAGAGAGCAAGATTATGTTCCCTGTACATAGTTCATCCCCATGCTTTTTTTAAAGTATATGATATATAAACTCATGGTACCTGATAATTCATAAAAGATGTATGTTTCAAATCTAAAAATCAGTATTAAAAAGTAAAGTATATGATAAATAGCTGAAATTTAGTGTCTAGCTATTTTACGTGTATTATTTATGTATATAGAGTGTAATTAGAATGTCCAAGAATTGCATTTATTTAAAAAATAGAGAGTGTGATGTTAAGACAAAACTACAGTCCTGACTGCCATAATAAGCAAATGTTCTTTGTGAAATGTTGAGAAAGTGGAAACACTTAAATTACTGAGGACAAAGAAACCATGCTATGTGTGTTATTGTATTTCATCTTTATAGTAAATCTAAGACTCCATTACTCTTATTATCATTTTATATATCAAGGAATAGAGCTAAAGGAATTATGTAACTTTATACAAATTTATATAGCCTGTGAGCATCAGTATGATTTTAAAACAGATTTTACAAGTAAATTTAGAATTATGCTTTAAACCTTATACATAGAGCTACTAAACAGAGGCATATTTCTCTGATGGCTATGATGTTGTTTTCTATGTACAGTTAACAGATATTGGGAAAATCCTCTTCCGTAATCATCTTTTTCATAATATGCTGAATCAAAACTCAATGAGTTTCAATAAAACATTTATGTGGTATAATAAAAAGCTAATTCTTTCATCTATTTGCCAGAAGTTGGCTTAATTTTTCTAATTTGTAAAACAGCTGGTGATCAAGGTTAAGACATTTAGCTGCAATAACAAAATTTACAACTAAGATTATCTAAAATAGTAAATTAACTTATTATCATATGCATTACAAAATACGGAGGTGGTATGTGTTTAGCATTAGTTGACCAAATCAGTGTGGTCACTGGTACTTCTTTGCTCATGGCCAGTGGCACATTCTTTCTTTGTTAATCTTGAATATAAGTCCACTCATCAATATTGTTGTGCCAACTTAGGTTAATACCCTTGTGTGTGTGTCTGTGGTGGGGACGGAGGGTGTCTTCAAACAGCTTTGAGCTGTTTTACTTAACCAGGGTTCTTAGATCACATGGCCGGAATAGTAGGATTATCATGATTAGTTTAGAATAATTGAGGGAGGAACAAAGAAGAAACTGGTCAAGCAGGCAGGCAGGGTGAGTCGTCAGTACAACTCCTTCAACACAAGCAGCCTGAAAATCAAGCTGCAGTCCCCAGATAAGAAAGAGCCCATGTCCTTGAATTGCAACGCCTATTTTGTGAACCTAGATGAATAAATGCCACTTCTCTTTTGGACACATTTTTCTCTCTTTGGCCAGCCTTTGTCTTGCTTCATGTGCTTCCTCCCGATTGGTCCTTACTTTTCATTGATTTTATATATATTTAATACCTCTCTTCCTGTGATTGGTCCTGGGCCACCGTTCCAGGCCAAGCCTTCACCTCTGCCTCCAATTGGTTCTTTTCACTATCATGTCTTTTTCTGAGTGGTGCTTTTTCCATGATTGCATAGAGACCAGTAAGCACATTCCTCCCACTCCCCAGACCAGTAAACCCCGGGAACTTAGCCCCACAGCGGCAGCCCTTGTTCTGGTCCCCTCTCCTCGCTGAGAACTTTTCTCTCACTTAAGAAATCTGACTCTGCCTTACTCACTGTCTAGTGTCCACATGCCTTATTCTTCTTGGTCGTGGAACGAGAACCCCAGAGCTCGCCAGTGTTAACAGTGGGAGCTGTTAACACTCCCTCCCACTCGGGACAACAGGAGTGAAAAACCTGCAACATAATCAGAGTTCATCTTTGGAGCCAGTGATAGGCTTTGATTTCCTCAAATCATTAGTGCTATTAAACCCTTAGAAAACTATATGGTTAACTTACATTAAGTAGTCCACACAATAAAACATGTTTGGGTGTCTATTATGAGCAAAGCTCTCTACTAGAAACTGAGGATATACTAAAGAGCAAAATTGACATGGTCATTGCCCCCATGGAGATTACTGCCTTTAGCTAATAACTGCCAATTACAATTGTCACAGTGTAAGTCTGTATGCTATGTGCTTTATAAATTCTCCTCAATTTCCACAACATTTCCATGAAAAGGATATTATTTTAATCTTCATGTTAAAATGAGGAAAGTCAATTTCACTAGCTTTAGGTAAAATGCACAAGACTGCACAGTTATTAATTGAATGGGCCAGGTTTCTAATCCACTCAGTCTCATTCTGCTACCTGAATATAGAACTTATCAGTGCTATCTACCCTTATTTATCACATATATTTCAAACTGCATATACCCTTAAAAAGAGCTGTTATCTTTGGGATTGTCCATTTTTTCTCAATAGTCCATTCACACTACATGTGTATTAAATTAACAGTTGCTTAGAGTTGCATAGGTGTTGTACCCAATTTGTGTTTACCAGAAATCTGGAAATGTTCAATATTATGTTTATGTATATTATGTTATTTAAATGAGAATTGAATGAGTTGCATCTGTGCTGTAGTAGAAAGAACACAGTTGCTGGAATCTCATGAATGTGAGTTCATTTCCTGATATTTTTTCCTTGTAACAGTTCAGTGGCCAAAGACAATTCAATTAACATTTATAGATTGATTCCCAACTTTAGATAAAGAGATGTGAACAGTAATATATAGATATTAACCAACATTAAATTACACCCTAAAAAATTTCTGTTCAATCTGGCATGCAACATCAAATAATTCTTACTTATGTTTCTGCTGCTTTTTTATTTTCTGTTTTGACAGTCTTGCTTTGGTTCAAACATTTGATTAATAACATTTATATTTGCTTAATGAATGATAGCTACTTCCCATGCTTGCATAGTAGTTTTGTAAGTCATTTTCTAGTTGACTTGGATTTGTAAACCAACTTTGAAGCGGGGATCCTTACCTAATCTAGAAATGGGGACTCAGGTCAGAGTGGGTCTGTCATAGTTGCTAGATTACATGATGACACTTCTTGGTAGAAAGTTGTCATACAGCCACCATTATAGACTAACCAAAAATCGGAAATCTAGTTTATTTAAATTATCATCTGACTTGGAGTCAGAAAGAAATATTTTAGACACATTATTTATCATTTTGAGTCTGTATCTTCCACCATGAAATTTCGGGGAACAAGAATAATTAGCATTTCTCTTCACGTGGTATAGGTCAAATTATCTCACATGCATAAAAATACTTTATGAATTGTATAATAAAACAAATGGAAACTAGTGTGTTAGAATTTTCATCAACATTATTAATAAAACCTGAAATTATAGTACACTAAGAAGAAATAGCCATATGTAGGCAAAAACATATCAGAGTATTATCAAGTTCCTATAAACAAGGAGCTTTATTACTTTGGACCTAATGTATTTCTGAAATAAATAAAAGATATGAAAACTGTCATCCTGCTTACTAATAGTTTGCTTTTAAATTTATTTGACGTTTCTCTATGATTTAACATTAAATTGAAAGAGTTATGCATCACAAATATTTTAAGTGAAGGCTCACCTTTTTCAATGTGGCAAACACAATAAGATTTGAAAAAATATCCATGTAAACATAAGCTTTTGTTGACCAAATATGGAAAATATAATAGAAACTGATTATATCAAATCATAAATGTGCATTTTTGATCTTTTAAAAAAGCTTCTCTTCTTATGGAAATCAGACATGAAATCAATTTCCAATATGACTTTAGATAAAGAGATATAAATGGTAATACACATTTTTTAATACCTGGGCCCAGATTAAAAAATTAAGTGCTTCAAGATTTCAGCTGTCACTTACTGCTCTCCACTAGGGTTTACATCTGTCATCTATGCTATACTGAAAGAAAAACTATTTTTCAACTACAAGTGACTACATATATGACAACAAGATGAAATAAAATAGAAAAATACCATTTATGTTTAGAAAAAAAATACACATTAAGTCTTTATGTTTTTAAATAGTCTGTCCAGATTAATAATAGTGATAGTGACTGATATATTCTCAAAATTCTTCAGAATTTTGTTGTCCTGGAAACTTTGCTTATAATCTTGCAAAAATATATAAAAACATATATAAAGCTTGTAATATTTAAGTATTCTGACACTCAAAAATAGTGTTTCATTTTAATTATACCATTTTTCATTGTATAGAATAATTAGGTTCCAAACTTTCATTGACACACGTATCATGGAGAGAAATATTTCATCAACACAATGTTGGATCTAAGATGTTCAGTAATTGACAACATTCTTTCTCCCTATGAAGAAAGTTTTGGTATAAGTTATATTCCTAAGATTAGAGAGTGTGCATCAGCATCTAATTCGAAGAAAAATTACTTTATAGAGAGAAAAATTTAAATATAAATTAATATCATTTCAAAAACTCTAAGATTTGGCTTAGATTTCATTTTATGGTAGTGAATTAAAGTTGCATGTTTCATTCTTTTAAAAATCTTTGTATTAATATTTATTTTGAAGAACTGAATTACTTGACTGAGGAAAAGGATGTTGTATTCATCAAATCTAGTAATAGATCTGCCCAACATGACATTAGTGGAATAGGTACCATTTCATTTACGATTATATTTGAAAAATATAAATAATTCAATGAAAATTAAAAATACAAAGATAAATACCAAGTTTACAGAATCAGGCAGAGTCAACTAATTGTCGTAAGTATACTTTACCCAATGGCCACAAACATTTTTAAATACTTCATATACAGATTATATACGATATATTTTATAATAAAAGCTTAGTTTGACCTATATTTGGGAAAATCTTAAGTATTTTGACATGGATTGCTGCCAATTTATCAAGTTTTGGATTTGAAGAAGTTGTACAATTTGGTAGTATTTATGTGGGAGATATATGTGTGTATACAGAAATTTGATATTTAAATACAATTTTGTGTTGGAAATGTATCGAGTGCCTACTCTCTTTGGATTCACATATGAAGCTATATTAAAAATTTATACAATCTGAAATATTTAGAACCAGCTAGAATAACTGAAGAGATATTTCATAGTCTTTGGCTTATCATAATATCTTACCATAGTTAGTAGTAATCTGAAAACCAAACAGTTATTGTGGATCAAATGTATAGCTATGAACTAAATCAGAAGTTAAAATTGAGGATTTTGGCTGGGCGTGGTGGCTCATGCCTATAACCCCAGCAATTTGGGAGGCTGAGGCGGGTGGACCACAAGGTCAGGAGTTCAAGACCAACCTGGCCAAGATGGTGAAACCCCATCTCTACTAAAAATACAAAAACTAGCCAGGTGTGGTGGCATCTGCCTGTAATCCCAGCTCTTCAGGAGGCTGAGGCAGAGAATTGTTTAAACCTGGGAGGTGGATATTTCAGTGAGCCAAGATCATGCCACTGCACTCCACCCTGGGTGACAGAACAAGACTCTGTCAAAAAAAAAAAAAAAAAAAAAAAAGAGGTTTTTTTTTTTTTCGTTTAAGAATGAAGAATTTGTGAATTCTGGGTTTGTTGCATACCTCTGGCCAATGAACAATATTTCTTGATGAGTAGAGTTATAAAGTTCATTTGTAAGAACTTTGTAATACTCTGAGATCCTTTTTTGCCTACCTATGCCTATTTCTTCTTAGTAGATGCTAAAAACATAGTTTAGTTCTGAGTTCTTATTAGCAAATCATTTCAACTTTGTAAGAAAAACAGAATGTCTTAATGGTTAGTAATGATTACTACGTCCTACAAAAATAAATGCTTGGAAAAGTAATTATATATTTAGCAGTAATATTCAACAGAGTTAAAGACCAGAGAAAAAATATTTTGTAAATCAATAAAATTGCACTTTCATATGGGATATATATTTTTCTGACTTTGATATGCATTTAACAGCAGGATGTACCTTCAGAGAAATAGACATCTTTGCTCAACAAATGTTGATAAAAATGATAAGTTTTGTTCAAATCTCTCAAAATCTTTCACACAATAACTCAAATTTGTTTCAATGATTTGTACTTTTAGTTTAAATGCAGATTAAGAAATATTATAAAGTAGCACAAAAGCACAAACCAGGATCTTCTCTTTCACAAAACTATTGAGCTCTTGAAACTTAAAAAAATAACAAAAGCAGAAACATAAAACCAAGTATCTTAGCATGAGTGTGTTTTAAACTACTTACTAGGTGATCTCTTCAATGCTGCTTAGCAGAACTATTAAAATGAAAAAGAAAAAAACACATCCCTGCTACTAGTCACATTTTGATGTCTTCTAATGACGTACATTTTTTTCTGGTAAAACAATTCCAGGAATATAGAATATTAAGTCTTTCATTCATCTTGTTTTGGATTCACATAAGCAGTCACTACATGATTTCTTTGTCCACACGCATATTAATTTCATGTTGTGTCTTTGATATGGTTTAGCTGTGTCTCCACCCAAATCTCATCTTGAATTGTAATCCCCATAATTTCCACGTGTCAAGGGTGGGAAAAGATGGAGGTAATTGGATCATGGGGGCATTTTTCCTCATGCTGTTCTCATGATAATGAACAAGTCTGATGATATCTGATGGTTTTATAAGTATCTGGCATTTCCCCTACTTGCACTCACTCTGTCCTGCCGCCCTGGGAAGAAGGTGCCTGCTTCTCCTTTGCCTTCTGCCATGATTGTAAGTTTTCTGAGGCCTCCCCAGAAATGCAGAACTGAATCAATTAAAACTCTTTCCTTTATAAATTACCCAGTCTCAGGTATTTCTTCATAGCAGTGTGAGAACGAACTAATACAGACTTACTCAAAGAATTGCCATGAAAGATCTGATTATACCTCCCTTTAAACAAGTCTAGGAGATAACTGCTTCACCCTTTAATGTGTTTTACCAGTGCACACACAGTAAAATGGGCATATAGCACCAAAGTTATATTTGAAATATACTTGCTCTAATTTAGAAATTTTTAAATACAGTCATGTGTCACTTAATGATGGGAAAACTTTCTGAGAAATGCATTCTTAGGTGATTTCATTCTTGTGTGAACATCACAGAATAAATGTACTGACACAAACCTAGACAGTGTAGCCCACTACACAGGTAGGCTATATGGTATAGCATATTGCTCCTAGACTACAAACCTGTTACAGCATGTTCGGGCACTGAATACTGCAGGCAATTATAACAGAGTTGTAAGTATTTGTTTATCTAAACATATCTAACCATAGAAAAGGTACAGAAAAAAATACCGCATGGCTGGGCGCAGTGGCTCATGCCTGTAATCTGAGCATTTTGGAAGGCCGAGGGTTGTGGATCACCTGAGGCTAGGAGTTCAAGATCAGCCTGACCAAGATGGTGAAATTCCATCCCTACTAAAAATGTTAAAAATTAGCTGAGTGTGGTGGTGCCTGTCTGTAATCCCAGCTACTTGGGGGGCTGAGGCATGAGAATTGGTTGAACTCAGGAGGCAGAGGTTGCAGTGAGCTGAGATCGCCACAAACATCCAAATGAATAACCAACAAATACATTTACACCTTATATTTTAGTTCTCCTATACTATTAATAATAATGCAAAATTTAACTAAGTCTGTGAGAATGTAATATAATTGCTAAAATAACATTGGCTTAAGCAAGGTGAAATGTATTTCACTCTCTCATAAAAGTACACATGTGCAGTGCAGTTCTACTCCATGATGTAATGCTATTTCATTCTTCATATCACCTTCATATTCATATTCATAAGACGTTTCACTTTCTGTGTGAGGTTCAGAATGGCTTAAACTCATGTTTATATTCCAGTTTAAGTGAAGAGGGAAGTGAGAAGAAAAGGGTCTCCATTCTCTTTTTAAGGACTTCATATCACTTAGACTCAGCTCCATTTGACCAGAATGATTAAACATAGCTTTAAGAGGGCCGAGGTTTGAGAACTTTATTTTAGGTAAGCATAAGTAACAGTAAAAATTACAATGCTTATTATCATGGTAATTGAGGTTATAACAATCCTATCATCTGTCAAAAAGAAACAAAAATGCTACATAAGCTACATTAGGTGTGTCATATTAATATAATTTGATAAAAAAATTGATAGGCATCAGTGATCTAAAAAGGTATGAGAGACAGAGATGTAAAGAATAGAAATTTTAGCAAGCAGCTATCATTTTTATAACTGAGGGAACAAAAACAGAAGAGGTGCAGTTTCTAAAATCTAGGAGCATTGTTGAAGGGCCTCCTCCCCAGGAGATGTGTCCACTTGAAGAATTCACACCTTGGAGAACAGACTGTGACTACTGGAGAAGACATCATTTAGGATAGAGCTAAAAGCTTGAAAGACCATTAGCTTAGAGAAATAGGAAGAAGTAGGAAGACAGTTGGAATGCAACAGGAAAATAATACAATTCCTCTTGTCCTCTTAATAAGAAAACAATTGCAAAAGAACTTTGGAATGCAGAATCCTACAGTATATTACTGAAGAGTGGGCTGATTCTGACTAGCATATTCTGAAGGCAAAAATTACCTTATTCTCTTTCCAAAAATAAGAGAAAAAATAGCTACTATATCCATTTCCAGTTTTTATTAAATCTGATTTCTAATACAATCCCACTCTTGTATATTCCATAATTTGAAGACTAACATTTGAAATTAACCACCACTACTAATCTGAAATCAGAGAAATAAAAAAGAATGTAAATATGTAGTAGATGGACAGATAATAGACGGTAGGTAAATTAGATACAAAGATAGATAGATAGATAGATAGATAGATAGATAGATAGATAGATCATCAAGAGAGGGAGAAAATACACATAGTAATACTGTTTTGTTTGTGTCCATGGTAATAAAGCTACAGTTTGTTATAATAACTTTATTCTTCCACCAGTTATTCCATATTTTCTTTATTCTCATCTAGTACCTCAACTGGTCAGGGTTCTATATCTGATAAGGTAATCAAAACTTTATTCCCCAATACTCTAGATTCCCAAGTACCTCTGCCTTTGTTAGGTTACACTATTTTTTAAATTAACTTATGTGGTTGATCATCAACTAATAAAATCCCTAAAATACTTCCAAGTTTCAGATATCGGTCTCCCTGTTCTCATTGTGTGTCAGAAACCCAAAAAGTTCCCTCTGGCGATTGTGATCAGTTGTCATCCCAGCCAGTACAGATATTTACTTTTTTGACTAAATATTCAGTGGCATGTGGAGCCTCAAACTGCAAAGTTCTAGTGTTGTGCTTCCATTTAATGGAACCTTATTTTCTCTATTAAAAACATCCCTTTTTTGGTAACCCTGAACTCTACACCAATCAATGATAACCACAAATAACGTTTTACTAGATAGAATTCAGGATTCTGACAAGTGGGAAAGATAGAGGGACAGGAAGCTTTTCTCAGAAGAGAGTAATTATCCACAGAAGGGAACACGCTTCACCCTAAAACCCTAAGCACTTGCACCATAATATTCTGAATGTGGCTTGGTAGTCACTCTGTAGAGTATCCTATTTTACCATAAATGCTTCAAGTGCCACTGGATGTACTTAATTACAAAAACTAATAGGAAGAGAAGTCTAAATATCCTTCAGAGTATTTTCTTGCTTTAGGCCTCACTGAAAACTGGAAATCTTAGGAGCTTTTCAGTAAATAGGACAGACAAATACACACAAATGTTGCATACGGTATCTCAATTTTCAATATGCTCAACACGTTTGGCCTATTTCTTGATTGTAAGGATTACAAGATTCAGAAACATATATATATGTGTATATATATAACATATATATGTTTTATATATATGTTATATATATGTTATATATAATATGTTATATATGTTATATATATAATATATGTTTTATATATATGTTATATATAATATATGTTTTTTATATATATGTTATATATATGTTTTTTATATATATGTTATATATATATATTTACTTTAGAGTAATTATTCTGGCATGCCAGACACCACTGGAACCTGAGAAACTTAATTGGCATTACAGGTTTTGGCAACTTCCTGAGTTTAACTCAGCTTACTGTGTACACATCTTAGGGAGGCATCTTTGAGCTTGTTACTTTCTTATAGTCAAATTCAGTGAACTTATGTCCTCAGTAAAGTGGACCAGAATAATAGTTTAATGTAATGTCAGCCTGACTATAATATGGCAAGAAACAAGAATATTGACACAGCCCCAAAAGAGAGTGAAGTTGCACTTTTGTCTCAGCTAGTAAATAGAAAATGCTTCTGCACAGAAATGTGTCCCAGCGTTCGGTGCTATAATGCATTTCACCTGCAACTGAAGTCACCATCTAATTAAGTTCATTACAATTAATAATCCTTATCTATGATTCAGCAAACTTTTGTCCAAGCCAAAGAGGCAGAAAACAGGGAAGGAGAGATGCCATCCTTACATTTCCAAGTCTTTGATTGTGCCAATGATCTCTGAAATTCCACGAAGATAATATATTATGAATAGCTCATTATTCTGGTAGGGAGAAATTCCTGGAATTTACATTGATCCTTCCTCAAATAATAGTCTCATTCCATGGGTAAAGGGGATGATGCAGAGATTTCACCATTTGTTGAGCAGGCCTGTGGTAGTTATACAATTAGGTACTGGGAAAATAACCCAAAAATATATTTGTAGGCCCTCTGAACTTGATGTGAGACAGCTAACAGTAAAACTCCATATATCATTTGACCTCCAGAGGATCACATCATAATCTTGGATCACAGTGGAGTTTTGGAACCTAGGATTTAGTGTAAATTCTTGAAATACAAGAGTATTTTCTCTTTCCTCTACACACGGTCATCTCACAAAATGACCATGGGTTTATTTAAAGATAGCTGAGAATAGGTTGAAGAAAATGATGCCACATATTAGTCAAAGTCCAAAGGAGGAAAACTGAGGAGAGAAGAAGAAAATTATCTCTTTTTCTATCTTTTAATCTTCTTGTACTGCCTTCCACTGGCAAAAATTAACAGCTAGGGCAGGTTGCCAAGGAGCTTCAGAAATCCAATTTGCATACACCCAGCTCCAGATT
This sequence comes from Hylobates moloch, assembly GCF_009828535.3. NCBI lineage: Eukaryota > Metazoa > Chordata > Mammalia > Primates > Hylobatidae > Hylobates > Hylobates moloch. The sequence continues at coordinate 123,041,084 of NW_026652278.1, forward strand.
TACACAGCAGCACAGAGATAGATAGGCTAGGGACTGAGATACAATAAAAACATAACCAGCAATGCTAAGCAACTAGCCATTTCTGTCATAATGAGAAATTAATAGCATAAACCTTAATTATATAACTGAGAAACAATTTATTTTTATATATTCAAATATTTGCATCCAAACAACTTTCTTGCACCATTCTTGCAGAATATATTAGGTATTAATTGATAGGTAACATACTACTCAAAATTTAATAGCATAAAATCATTGCTTATGGATAAGCTATGCTTGTTTTTAAGCTTCAGTTGGACTGACTTACCTGTTTTTGATGAGCTGCAGATTGGGTAGGTAGCTCTAAATATATTGGCTTGGTCGCATATCTAGAGCCACTGGGACAACTGGGCTTTCTTCCACATAGTCTATTAATGTTTATCTAGCTAGAACAGGCAAGAAATGGTGGTGGTTTATTTCTAAGTGAGTGAACCAAATCTTTCATGATTTTATGATGATTAGGCTTGACAATGGCAAATAATCCCTTTTTCTACATAGTCTTGGTCTAGCAAAGTAAAACCAGAACTGATAAATAAAGGGTTAAAAAAATAAACTCTACTTCTTAATACAAGAAGCTGAAAGACATGTTGTAAAAAAAAGCACTGTGGCAATCAGCTTCCATTAACTCCATCTCTTGTTATATGACTTTGTCTATTCTCCTATATTGTATCAGAGTTAGTCTCTAGGACAAATGGCATATGGCAAAAGTGATGATATGTTACTTTAGAGACTAAATCTTGAAAGATGGTCTATCTATTGCCTTGCCCTCTCTCTTTGATTATTTGCTCGGAGTCATATGTGGTGAGGAAATGAGTTGTACTGCCAACAGTGCTCAGAAGAAGATTCTCAACCAAGTCAAGTATTCAGCAATGGCAGCTCTGGCTGATATTTCAACTGTAGTCTTGTGAGATGCCATGAGCCTGATTTATACAATTAAGCTTTTCACAGACTGCAGAAGCTCAGGAAACATTTGACATAATGTGTGTTGCTTTAAGCTGCTAAGGTTTGGGATAATTTGTTACATAGTAATATATAACTAATCCAGGTGTGAATACGAGAAGATGGTTACTTTTGGCAAACAAGCTGAGACACAGAACTTTGAGAGATGTAATACACTTTTTGAAAATGAATTCAGGTATTATTAATCTTATTGTATAATTTACCAGTACAGCTTATCTGCAAGGAATAGACCTCTAAGTTCTTCTAATTCAATTTCCTGAATGCATCATAGTTTAGCTCATTGGATGCCTTTTCCAAAGCAATAAAAAATTTTAAGGAAAAATTTGGTTCCGTATCAATGAAGAAAATATTATCACGATCTAGAAATAAGCAGCTTGAGGAATGGGTGGAATATCAAAATTTGAGCAAATGTTAAAGGACATTGAGATAAAGTATAATGACTAAATACATACTGTTTTTTGAAGAGGCTGATGTAGAGACTTAACATATAGCCCTATGGCAAAAATAAAAGGACTAAGAGTTATTAAACTTTTCTTATGTATCAAGTGCTTTTCTAAAGATTAGTCTAAATTTAACAACAGAAATCTTATGTGTTATATTACAGATATGAACGCTGAAATTCAGAAATAGTAGTTACAGCACTAATCCAAGGGCTTTCTAAGTAATACTAAAATTCATAAGCATTACAGGAAGCCAAAAGAACAAAGATGGAGGCATCACACTACCTGACTTCAAACTATACTACGAGGCTACAGTAACCAAAATAGCATGGTACTGGTACCACAATAGAGACATAGATTAATGGATCAGAACAGAGCCCTCAGAAATAATGCCACATATCTACAACTATCTGATCTTTGACAAACCTGACAAAAACAAGAAATGGGGAAAGGATTCCCTATTTAATAAATGGTGCTGGGAAAACTGGCTAGCCATATGTAGAAAGCTGAAACTGGATCTCTTCCACCTTATACAAAAATTAATTCAAGATGGATTAAAGACTTACATGTTAGACCTAAAACCATAAAATCCCTAGAAGAAAATCTAGGCAATACCATTCAGGACATAGGCGTGGGCAAGGACTTCATGTCTAAAACAACCAAAAGCAATGGCAACAAAAGCCAAAATTGACAAATGGGATCTAATTAAACTAAAGAGCTTCTGCACAGCAAAAGAAACTACCATCAGAGTGAACAGGCAACCTACACAATGGGAGAAAATTTTCACAACCTACTCATCTGACAAAGGGCTAATATCCAGAATCTACAATGAACTCAAACAAATTTACAAGAAAAAAACAAACAACCCCATCAAAAAGTGGGCAAAGGACATGAACAGACACTTCTCAAAAGAAGACATTTATGCAGTCAAAAAACACACGAAAAAATGCTCATCATCACTGGCCATCAGAGAAATGCAAATCAAAACCACAATGAGATACCATCTCACACCAGTTAGAATGGCCATCATTAAAAAGTCAGGAAACAGGTGCTGGAGAGGATGTGGAGAAATAGGAACACTTTGACACTGTTGGTGGGACTGTAAACTAGTTCAACCATTGTGGAAGTCAGTGTGGCGATTCCTCAGGGATCTAGAACTAGAAATACCATTTGACCCAGCCATCCCATTACTGGGTATATACCCAAAGGACTATAAATCATACTGCTATAAAGACACATGCACACGTATGTTTATTGCAGCACTATTCACAATAGCAAAGACTTGGAACCAACCCAAATGTCCAACAACAATAGACTGGATTAAGAAAATGTGGTACACATACACCATGGAATACTATGCAGCCATAAAAAATGATGAGTTCATGTCCTTTGTAGGGACATGGATGAAACTGGAAAACATCATTCTCAGAAAACTATCGCAAGGACAAAAAACCAAACACCACATGTTCTCACTCATAGGTGGGAATTGAACAATGAGAACACATGGACACAGGAAGGGGAACATCACACTCCGGGGACTGTTGTGGGGTGGGGGGAGCGGGGAGGGACAGCATTAGGAGATATACCTAATGCTAAATGACGAGTTAATGGGTGCAGCACACCAACATGGCACATGGATACATATGTAACAAACCTGCACATCGTGCACATGTACCCTAAAACTTAAAGTATAAAAAAAAGGAGATTAACATGGCCATAAAGTGAAAGGTAGAATATTGAATGTTCAGATAAAATAAAGTTCACCTTTAAAACAAAAAACAAACAAACGAACAAAAAAAAGACTTTATTTGATAACAGCTTGATGAAACAAAATATAAAGAAACTCAAAAGGAAAATGCCAAAATACATATGACAAGCTGGGATATAAAAGAATGGAATATCTTTGAGATAAAAACTTCAGCTTTCTTAATATACAAAGATTTTACACAGCATTTTTAAAAAAAAATCATGAAACCTCAAACTAATATCTTATTACAAAAATATGTAAGTGGCCTATAAGTATATGAAATGGGTTTTCAAGAGGAAAAATGCAAATCAAATAATAAAATGTTGTCATCTATAAGATTTTTAAGAATTAAAATTTATCAGTGTTGGCAGTGAGGAAAATTCAAGCACTACAATACCCTGTAGAATACTGTAAATAGGTAAGTATTTTCTAAACAGCAATTTTTGTATATTCGCAGTTTAAATGCATACAATATGGTGTTGAACAAAACATACTACTTGTCAGAAATTTAAATAAGTCTCCAATATGAAACCAAAATTCTAGATAATTCAACTGTAAAGAGAATATGAAGTGCTTTCTAGAAGAGGCATTTTTATCTGAATAATTTTCATGGTTAGATCATTTGCCAACCTTCCCTTCTATCTTCTAGAGTTGGGAGTAAGATGGAACAAGATGGTAAAGTTAACAGGGTAAATAGCTTTTGAAAGACGTGCATGTTCATTGAGAATATGCAAATTTATCCCAGGCACAATGGATCGGCCACCTCTGCAGGTGGCTGAACTAATGCCATTTAACTTGACAGAAGACAGTGTTCTGCCAGTGTCAGGAGTAGAGGAGAGGAGGGTGAGGTTTAAAAACAGCTTGATGTTCCACATAAGAGGACTATAGGGTGGAGAAGCACCAGAGTCTCTGAAAAATCAATATATGTTTTCCACAATAGAGTCTATTTACATAAAAAGTACAAGGGCAGGCAGCTTGTCCTTATTCATATCTCAATAAAAATAGAATTGTAATTCGGTTCAGTTAGGTAAAACATAGTTACCCTTTTTTATTAGTCCCTATTCTACTTTTCTTCAGTAACCCCAGAGGAGTTGGAACCTGGACAGGGATTCTCTGTATGTACACATGTACACACTGACCTTTTTGGTCCCAATGTATCTCTAGCATGTATTTGGAAAATAGCTTTGCATTAGCTTAATATTTTTAAGTTAGGATGTACTAATTATTGCTAGCTAAAAAAAAAAAAAAAAAGATATGCTCATGATGTCAGTAAGTTATAATAGGGATGATTCAACATCCCAGAGTTGAGAACACTGACTATAAAAGAAAAACACCTTCATGTGTAATCCTAGCAATTTGAGCACTTTAATAATCCACACTTTAAAAAGTGCTACTAGCTATGTGTGTATTGATTTTCTCACGGCAGCATTGTCTGCAATAGAGAAAAATAGGAAGCAAACAAGATACACAGTCATAGTAACTTTGAACCTCATTTATCCTAGTGACATATTTTCATACTCTAAAAACAGACTTAATTTGGAAAAAGAGAAAAAATTACCGTCATTCACTCCCATAAGTTTTATTATAATTTCCCTTGTGTTACAAAATGATTGGCATAATAAGAAAAACCTACCAATGGTTTCTTCATTGTCTGAAATATTAGATTCAGTATATAGTCTACTCATGTTAACAGTTTGACAAAACAACAGGTTTATTTTTGCTATTGAGGTTATCATATGTCTTGAAACTTAAATCCTCATCTCTTTACATTCAATAATTTTCTAACAAATTTTTATAAGCTTTTCTTTTGTTTAAACAAAAATGTCTCCAAAGTTTGAGTCATCACTTAGGGACACTGAAAATATTTCAAAAACAGATACACCAAAGGTTTATTTTTATGCTTAAGCTTTACATTTAAAAATTTAAAAACCAAATGCCCTAATAAGATATAAAATACTGTGTTCCATTCCACTTTTTCATCCCCCCACAACACACACACACACACAACAGAAACTAAACCTCACAAATAACTGTTTTTTAATTTTTTCTTAAACATCCACTAATCCCAAAGTTTTACAAGTATGTGGCTACAGCTCAACTCATGAAGCAAAGCTTATATAGACAGTATCGACTGTTTTAATTACTAATGGTATCAATGTTTGTATAAAAAGAGAAAAATAAATTGAGTTTAAGAGAGCTATAATGCTACCACAACTTTATAAGTAAAGGTAATTGGAATCAGGCACTGATACTTCTTTTCATAAAAGTCTTCACAGAAGTTCTAGAGGGTAGCCCTGTCTGTTTTCTGTCCTATTTCTTATTATCAATATTTGTTAATGCAAATGTCACTTGCCAAAGCTTGATAAACTCAGCTCTAAACTTTTGCTTCTTTCCTTTCAGTGAGGAACTCTGACAATAGGGCCTAAAGGTCTCATACTATTCATATGTCTTTGCTTCTGATGTTTGCTGACTGGCAGCAATGTATCCCTAGATCACATCTACCTGCCTAAGTCCCAGGCACAACTTGTTAATAGCACTTCCTACAAATTGAACAGGCTGTGGACCTCTTTAAGATTTTAAATAAATTGCATCTGTGAAGCACTGATTCACTGTGGCAACTGAAAACCAAGCCTTCAATTCTGTAATTCATTTCTTGAAAGACAGTATTGACTTGCAAAACTCTAGGGATGCGGATAATTCTTCTCCCAACCCTCAAAGGTTTGAGTCTACTGAAACAAACTGACAATAGATGGATAAACAGGAGAAAAGACATACAAAGTCATTGATGTGCATAATCATGAGAGCCATACAAAATATGAGAATCAAAGAAACAACAGATGGTTGAAGTTTATAGGGGAGCTTCACAGGGGAAAGGGAGATGGGGAAAATGTAAGTAATTTTGAGAGGTTGTAAATAGTTTTCAGATAAATTGAATGGATCTAAACAACAGACAATCGTTTGTAAATGATTCTCTTTGGACACTGAATGTGATCAAATTATGGAAGGTGAGAGGTAGAACTGAAATTTAAACAAGGTTGTCTTGTTATGCAGATAAAGTCTCTTAGTATCTCTGGGCTTCCCTCAGAAAAATAGATTAAAAGTCTGTCTGGGCATGATGACAACTTTTAGTCTCTTCTTTTCTCTGGTGGTCAGTCCAACCTGCTTATTTGATAAGATTCCTGTGGAGAAGTTTTTAAGACAATTGCATTTCTTTTGGAAGAATGAATGACTGTAAATGAATTATTTAATTCAATCATCTAATCTAATCTCTTTGCAATTCTTCAAATTGCCTGACTTGTAAATCTTTATAGCAGTATTCAGCAAATTGCATTTCGTGGAAATTCAAGTTTCCCAAGTTACACTTTTTTTTTTGGCGGCGGGGTGGCGGAAGAACTTTTCTTCAGTCAGGCAGAGGAACTCCCAGAAAGACCCCTTCCTACCTTTGGGAGAGGGGCAAGAGAAGATGAGAAAGTCCTTGGTTTTGAGCTTCTAAAACCTTCTGATTTTCTTTCATTCAAAAGTGCTCAGCATGCCAAAGCATCATACTTTAGGGTATCATTCTTTGTGCCCCAACTATGCAAAATTAAATACGGATGTGAACTCAATTATTTAAAATTATATTAGTTAAATATGCATGTAAAATGTGAGCAATATGTTTATGATTTACTGTATATTTTAGGAAAAGTAAACATTAGATAAGATAAATTACAAGAGAAATCAGAAAAGGGAGAGGTATAAGAAAATATAGGTTGAGAATAAACGAGTAGATGGTGAAAGAACTACAAAGAGAAGTACAATAGCAGAAACAGTGTCAAAGAAAGCAAAGATTATGAAAGAAGTCAATATGTAGATAAGCAAGAGAAAGTAAAAGAGCAACCAAGGACTATGAGAAAGATGGAAAGGTAATTAGTAAGTTCTAAGTTATCAGTCAAAGCACATTGCTCTTAACATGTATTTTTAATTAAACAATGCATTTTAGTAGAATTTCACACTGGGTTTTTATAAATGAATGATCTAATTACCCTAAAATTGCCTAACTAGAAAATCTTTAAAGCAGCATTTGTAAATTGTATATTGTGAAAATTCAGGTTTCCTCAGAAATGCCTCAATGCTCTGTTAAAATAAATCTTTAGACAAATTAAATGTAGAAAATTTTAATTGAGCAAAGAGTGATTTGCAAATTGAGCAGCCCCCAGACCAGAATAAGTTCAGAGCAACTACAGGGCTGCCACATGGTCAGGTAACATTTAAGGACAGAAAGTGAAAAGTGATGCAAACAGAAAATAGAAGTGAGGTACAGAAACATCCAGATTGGCTACAGCTCATCATTTGCCTTATTTGAACCTGCTTTACACACTTAGCTGCATATAGTTGACTAAAGTTTGGCTGCTGTTATTGCCTGAGACTCAGCTACTTGTTACAAGCATAGGTTAGTCCATTTACACATCAAGTTGAGTTACAATTCATTATGTATGGAGAAACCTTCAGGCCAAACTTAAAATAAGTAAAGGAGGCAGCTTTAGGCCAAACATAATTTAACAGCTATAGTGTTTAATTCTAATTCAATTTAATTTTAAATATTTTAAAACATCAATAAAAAACACAAATGCTCAAATATATTATGTACAAGTCTGTAACCCATTGTGATCTTAGCTGCTGGATTAACTGTTTATTTTTATTTATTTATTTTTTTTGAGACAGAGTCTCACTCTGTCACCCAGGCCGGAGTGCAGTGGCACAATCTGGGCTCACCGCAAGCTCCACCTCCTGGGTTCACGCTGTTCTCCTGCCTCAGCCTCCCTAGTAGCTGGCACTACAGGCACCCGCCACCACGACCAGCTAATTTTTTGTATTTTTAGTAGAGACAGGGTTTCACCGTGTTAGCCAGGATGGCCTTGATCTCCTGACCTCGTGATCTGCCCGCCTTGGCCTCCCAGAGTGCTTGGATTACAGGCGTGAGCCACTGCGCCTGGCCCTGTTTATTTTTATTTTTATTTTTGTTTCAGACATCAGGATAAAGTTTCTCCTGCCATTTCTGTTTAAATAAATTGCATCTTTTAAAGTAGAAGGCATAATGTTAAAAAAAAAAAGCATTTATATTTTGAACCATTCATCTGAATCAAGATTATTTTATAGGTTATGAATTTAAAGAAAGAGAAACCTGATTCAATGTTCACATTAAAATAAACTTTATAATATTAATTAAGTATAAAATAAAGCATCATTTATTTTGATCAGAATTTACTGAAAAGTTTTATTTTGAAAACAAAAAGCCAAATTGAGTACCAGTAGAGCAGTTTTAAACAATTAAGTCCAGGTCAGACTTCAGCCCAGAATAGTAGTGCTCATGTTTTACTACCTCTCTGTGAAAGAAGGGCATTTTGATTTTCCTCTTCATATTCATTTCAGGAACTGGAAAAAATTCTTTTTAAAAAAATACACTAAAACTAAAACAGCTCATCATATTGCTTCCCCAAGGAAGTTTTGACTTATAGACAGCAAATTAAGAGCAAGTGCAGGGTCCTCGTGGTTATTTCTTTCAGCATGCAAAACAATTTTCCTTTTATAAATGAGTTTAGCTAATGTGCCTTTGAGATGATTCATAGTTCACTGACAGCTGTTTACCTTCAAGCCCACCTCAGCTAATTTACCCTTCTCTCTAGTCGCATTTGAATTTAACATAAACATGCTCAGTAAATTCTCTTGGTAACAAGTTAAAGGTTAGATGGTTTTTCGGCAATGGATTTCCAACCAGGTGGAAAGCAGAGAAAGAAGTTGCGGATACTTGCAAGAGCAAAATTAAAGACAGGAAATTTTAATTGGCCTCTAGGTATGATTATTATTGGTTAAATTCTGATTAAGTGGTGTGAATTACATTTTATTAGTATGTACCTAATATTATTCAGATTTACCATATTCTATTTTCTTTATGTTTGTATAATTTTGAGATCACTAACTTATTAAAATATGCAATGTGATATAAAACCCAATTATATAATTCATATATTTAAAGTTGTCAATGTGAATACCACTCAAAACCTTTCTGAGGATATTATTTACAAAAAGTTCAGAAATGATGCCTACTCTTTAAGGTCACATTAGAAATCTGATGTTATATATTTGCTTTATTTTCTTATAGTGGTGGATTAAATATAATAGGTCACATATTATGGCTTAGAAAATATTTTGAGTATCATAAATATTCTGTTCTCCAAACACTCTGTAAGATAGACTGCAAATTTTCTTATTTCCAGTTTAAAATAAATAATACTAAAAAGCTCAGTGACTTGAACTTTGTTACACTATTGGTAAAGTAAAACCAGAAACCATGCATACGTACTTCAAAATTTTAAACCATACTGCTTGTGCAATGTATTTTATTCTAGCACAGATGCCTAAAGTAAAGCACACATTTTTGTTTTATTTCTCCCAGTTCTAAAATACTGGGTTTGCTGATTTTTAATTTCTATACAAATATAACTGGTGAAGATATGTTTCCCAAGACCTTTTTTGATCTGGTTGGCTGATTATTATCATTTGAGGATCTTAACCGACCTCCTTAAAACAATCTTTGATAAGGTTGGTTGTAGGATGTAGTCGGGGTAGTCATAGAGAAAATAAAAAAAGATTCATATTTTCACTGACATCTTTACATATTTTGCTGCAAGATTATATTTAGACAGTTCTAAAGAAAGTTTTGAGTGTTGTATGATTGAGGCGAATAAATGAACTTTGGTTTTTTTCTGAGTTTTGGGCACTAGGAAAAGTATTACTCTAACAGAAAAGACAGATACTGGAAGAAATCTAGATTTTTTGGAAATCTTAATTTTGGGTAATATTAATTTGATTTTAAATGATAGAGAGTACATTAATCACAAATGCCGCTTTTCAGCAGCATAGTGTGAAGATTCGTAACCCTGGCATCACCTCCAGAGATTGTGCTTCAATTACTTGGTTAGAGCCCAGACACTGCTATTTGTATAAGCGTCCCATGAGAGGCTAAAATGCTGCCATGGTTGAAATCCAATGGTGAAACTCATGCTAGTTTTGGGGCTGACAAACCTGGGCTTTCTCTCATTAAACACAGGTGTGGATCATGCTGCTATTTAACTTTTTTAAAATATCAGATCCTTTCTCTGTAAAATGAGGTTATTAAAGCTTATTTTGAAGAGTTTCTGTGAAGACTGTTAATTATCCATACCTTCCCATTTTGTTTACCATTACATACTGGATTTTTTTTCTTACTAATTTTTTATTAAGAAAAAACAATCTAAATTTAAAATTTGGAAAAACATCAATTTTTAAAAATGGAATGAACTATTTTCACACAACACAGAGCAACATTTCTCATAAAAGTGTTTGAGATATGGGACTATCTCTAAGTCCCATTTCTCCAGCAGCCTTATCTCCAAACCCCTCTGTTCATTGTTAACTGTACTCCCAGTGCTATTTATCTCTCATTTTCCTCTGTTGCTTCTCTTTTCCTCCAACTTCCATACTTTATATATTTTCTCTTCTATGTAGATCTCCTTTTTTGTTTATGTCAATCTATTTAGCGTCTCCCAGCTTCTCTTAAACCTCTTTTTCACAAATTAATATAATCTTCACTATAAAGGCCTAGAAGCTTAAGTGTTCAGATAAAACGAAAACAAAAACAAAGCAAGACAACTCTTTTAATGGCCACTTACAAAGTGAATAATTTTCAAGAATTCTTATATAGCTAGAATGTTTTTATAAATGAATAAAGAGTACTAATTAAGATATAAAAACTGAAAGTTACTATGCCTCCACCAAAAAGTTTAAACTACCTAACCAAAGGAAGATCCCTGTTTTCTGAAGCAGAGAGAAAGTGGCCCAGTTGCTAGAATTTAAAGTAGCTTTATTTCAGTCTGTAGGCAATAGTAACAGTATAAATTTTGGGGTCATGTTTCTTAAATGAATCTACACTTGACTTCTTTAGAGGTATTGTCAGTTGTTGAAATTTTATTTGAAAAACAATTTAAATTATATAAGCGCAGTCTGGATCATCTTTATTATCTTAGCCTTACAGAGCAGTTCTATTCAAAATATACTGTGCATATAAAACACCTGAGTTCTTGTTAATTTGAAAATTTGATTTAGTAGTCCTAGCATGAAGCATAAAATCTGCATTTCTAAGAAACTCTAGGCGATTCTCATGATGACTAATTCCTATACTATGGGTCTGTGAACCACCTGTTTTTGTATGTAGGCAAAGACCTAGACACTGTTTTTATATTCCAAGAGAAACAAAACAACACCAAGAAACAAAGAAGTTACTGTATTTTAATGATGAAATATGCATTTTTAAATAATAGCTTGGGCCCAAAGTGGAACTGTTTAACTGTCACAGCCTAGCAGAAAATAATAGAAGCAGATGCAGTACATTTATAATGTCAACACATGGCTCAGTGACATCTCACTATAAGATCTATATAAAAGTTTCAAAGGAGTTTAAATAATGATGGAGTGAAATATGTTAGCATGAGGGTATTTTCGTGTGTGTGTGTGTGTGTGTGTGTGTGTGTGTATAAACAAAAAATATATAGAGAGATCAAGTTAAAAATAACCCTATAACATATTTATGTTAAAAATGTAATTTATTTTAGTGATAAAAATCGAACATCATATTTAAATAATTATGCTCATTTGAATATCAGAGGTTCTGAAATATAGTGTGTACAGATTTAAAGTAAGTTTGTACTTCATGGCTGGATATGTTATAATAATGGGTACTTTATACTTACTAATAAGATTTTTGAATATTTAAGTCTTACAATAAAAATACTTTATTTCAACATTATGGATATGAAAAAGTATACATACAAAACATCCAGAGAAAAAGTGAGAAGGGAAGTTAAAAATTAATTTTCATTTAAAAATAGAACATTCTGTCATGTCTACATAAAAAAAAAATTCATTCTGGCTGGGTGCAGTGGCTCACTCCTGTAATCCCAGCAATTTGGGAGGCCAAGGCAGGCAGATCATGAGGTCAGTAGATTGAGACCAGCCTGGTCAACATGGTGAAACCCTGTCTCTACTGAAAAAAAAAAACAAAAATTAGAAGGGCTTGGTAGCATGCACCTGTAATCCCAGCTACTCGGGAGGTTGAGGCAGGAGAATCGCTTGAATCCGGGATGCGGAGGTTGCAGTCAGCCGAGATAGTGCCACTGTACTCCATCCTGGGCAACAGAACAAGACTCCGTCTCAAAAAAAAAAAAATTCTACATATATAAAAAAAATTGCTACTTAAGATACATGGTAGGGTAATTACTTTCCTTTATAATTTTAATTTATTTTATTAAATCAAAAGGGTAAGATGGATCTTTTACATTTGAAAATTTATTTGAAGTCAATTTGCATTCCCATCAAAAATTAGATTATGCTGTTTGTATTTTTGGTTGTAGTAAGAGTGATTTATGCTATTTAAAAGTAATTTTTAGTGAGAAATGAGATGTTTACCCCTAGAATTAGAAATGAGACAAGGATCATCCTTCTTACCTCTCCTTTCAATATCTTACTGGAAAAGTTCTGTATAATGTAATAAAATGAGAAGAGAGAATAAAATATATACAGACTGGGAGCAAAGAAACGAAGCCATCTTTGCAGACCACATGATTGTCTATGTAGAAAATCACAAAGAATAAAGAAAAAACAAAAACAAAATAATTCTCCTGGAAATAATAAGTGATCGTAGCAATGTTATAGGATACAAGCATAATATACAAAGGTCCATCACTTTCCTACATACCAGCAGTGAACAATGTGAGCTTTGAATTAGAAGCACAGCATTACTTACATTAGCATAAAACACAAATGAAACATTTAGCTCTAACAAAATTTATACAAAATCTATACCAGTAAAACTACAAAATTTGATTAAAGAAATCCAAGATCATCTAAAACCAGAGATTTTATGTTAATGGATAGGAAGTCTCAATATTACTAACATGTACGTTTTCCCAATGTGTTCTAGAAATTCAATGCAGTCCAAATGAAAATTCTAGCAAGTTATAAAGTTTATATGGAAATTGATTTTCCCAGAAAAGCAAACACAACACTGAAGAAAAACAAAGGGAGGACTTTTAACACTACCTGCTTTAAGACTGACTAGGAAGATACAAGCATCAAGACAGTGCGGTATCAGTAAAAGAATAGACAAGTAGATCAATCAAATAGTATAGAAAGTCCAGAAATAGTAACATACACACACATACCGTCAGCTAATCTTTGATGAAAGAGCAAACACAATTCAATAGAAAAAAAAAGACTGCCACAAATGGTGCTAGAAAAACTGGTATGCACACGTAAAACAATAACAACTAAACAACCACCAAACAAATCTATACACAGATCTTACAACTTTCACAAAAACTAACTCAGATTCAATCATATAATTAAATGTAAAATGCAAAACTATAAAACTTCTAAAAGATAGCATAGAAGAAAACCTAGGTGACTGTGAGCAATGCCTTTTTAGATAGAACACCAAAAGCACTAGCCAAGAAAGTGAACAAATAAGTTGGGCATTGTTAAAATTAAAAAACAAAAATTGATCTGTGAAAGACATTTTTCTTGTTAGAATAAAATGCCAACCAACAGTCAGGGAGAAAATATTTGCAATTCATACCTGATGATATACCTATATTAGTCTGTTCTCATTATTACTATAAAAAACTACCTGAGTGAGATTGGGTAATTTATAAAGAAAGGAGGTTTAATTGACTCACAGTTCTGTAGACTGTAAAAGAAATCATGGCTGGGGAGGCCTTGGGAAACTTATATTCATGGCGGAAGGCAAAGGGGAAGCAGTCATGTCTTATTTGGTCAGAAAAGCAATCAGATCTCATGAGAACTCACTATCATTAAAACAGCAAGCGGGAAATTCACCTCCATGATCCAGTCACATCCCATTAGGCCCTTCCTTCAACATTGGAGATTCCAATTTGAAATGGGATTTAGGTGGTGAAAAAAATTCAAACCATATTAGTACCATTATATAAAATATACAAAAAAACCCTTAAAACTCAACAGTATGAAAACAAACAATACAATTTTAAGAAGACAGACAAAAAAAATCAAAAATACATCTAACCAAAGAAGATACAAATAGCAAATAAGCTTTTGAAAGATGCTCAAAATTATATTTCATAAAGGAATTATAAGTTACAGCAACAATGAAATTCCATTACAAAGCTAATGGAATGGCTAAAATCCAGAATACTGACAATACTAAATTTCAGTGAGAATGTGAAAGAAAAGGAATAGTTTTTTATTGCTTATGGAAATGCCAAATGGTACAACCACTATGGAAGACAGGTACGCAACTTCTTTCAAAACTAAACCAAGGCTTGCTATACAATCCAGCAATTACACTCCTTGATATATATGCTGAGTTGAAAACTAATGTCCACACAATACCTTGTCTATAAATGTTTACAGAATATTTATTCAGAGCCACCTGAAATTAGATGCAGTCAAGATCCCTTCCAAATGTGAATGAATAAACAAAGTATGGTACCTTCCACACAATGAAAATATATTTTAGTGATAAAAAGAAATGGGCTATGAAGCTGTAAAAAGACACAGAGGAACCTCAAATACTTACTGCTGAGCAAAAGAAGCCAATCTGAAAGGCTCTAAATTGTGTGATTCCAACTATATAACATTCTGGAAAATACTGCACTCTGAAGACCTAGAAAGATCAGTGTTTGAGAGGAGTTTAGGTATGATAGGAAAGGATGAATAAATGTACCACAGGGCATTGTTAGGGCAGTGAAAATACTCTATGATACTGTAAAGGTGGATTATTGACTTTATGCATTTGTGAAATTTCATAGAACTGTACAACACAAAGTGTGTAACCTAATGTAAACCATGGGCCTTAGTTCATCATGTATCAATATGGGTTCATCACTTGTAATTTGGTCATCAAATCTACCACACTGATGCAGGATATTAATATGAAGCAAATTGGCAGTGTAGGAGAGGGGAGAGTATAGGGAAACTCTGTACTTTCTGTAAAATGATTTGTAGCTTAAAACTGCTCTAAAAATAGTGTATTCAAAATTATTTTTGGCAAAACTGGAAACAACCAGGCTTTTCTTCAAGAGTATAGCAGATAAACACATCATGGTATATCCATTCAGTAGAATACTTTTCCATAATTACATGAAATATGTTCCTTATTCATATACCAACATGGATGAACACAAAATACATTTTTATAGGTGAAAAAAGCCTGACCCAAAGACTATATATTGTGTTCCATTCATACAACATTTTGGGAAGATAAAACTATATGAATGGAATTCAGTGGTTTTCAGATATTGGAGAATGGGATTGACTACAAAAGTGATGCACGGGGAACTTAGAGGGTGATAGAAATGTTCTATATAGTATTAGACTAATGGATACATGCTTCTAAGAATTGGTCAAAACCTACAGTTTACAGATTGAAAAAAAAAACAAGCAGGATGCCAGAGATCTCAAGACGGAATGCAACTGTGACAAATTAATTAAACTATATTTTTATTGTACAAAATAACCTCTCTGAAGGGGATGGGGATAACAAAGAAACTGACCTAGGTAACTTTGGAAAATAATGTTTTGATTGTAAATGCTAGTCCAAAGACAAAATGTACTACATAAACACTATACTATAAATGTATTTATCATTTGGCAGGAGAGAATATGAGTTAACAATTGTAAACTTTCTTTACACTTAAAGTGGGGTTGAACAAATAAGTAAATGAACGAAGGATGGTAGGAACCAGATGTCTTATTGTCATAGACAGAAGCTACAGATATGCAAGAAGATAAGTCTCGGATAAATCCTTTTGTCCTGAATTTGAGTCACAGAAATAAAAAAAGGCATATTCTCAACTTAAAATATATATAGATACAGATTTATTGACAAACAGATACAGAAATAATATAAAGTTAAGATATGTTAGGATACAGCATGTATATCTCCTAGATCTGTCTCCTGAGGAAGCAGTGACCTTACTAGCAAAGAATGCACCTAGCACTTAGATCTTGGTTTCTAAATACCATTCTCCAAATAGAGGAGCCAGAGCTCCTCAGAGGAATTGCTGTTTCCTAGGTT
Source organism: Hylobates moloch (assembly GCF_009828535.3). NCBI lineage: Eukaryota > Metazoa > Chordata > Mammalia > Primates > Hylobatidae > Hylobates > Hylobates moloch. The sequence continues at coordinate 123,057,396 of NW_026652278.1, forward strand.
TAGGACAGAGGAAATAAAGTAAAGATGTGCTCAAACAATAGCATGACAGCATATCAAAGGGAAACACAAGTTAAGCTAAAAGAGCTCCTGATGACCAGACCTGGAAAAATTTAAGCAACAAAATAAATAGTGCGGCATTGGATTACAACTCAAGATATAAAATAAACATGCATGAGACTATACTGATATAAATGAAAGTTGGAATATAAACACTTTGGCTTACAAAAAATTACTGAAAATATTTGTTGTTATTGTTTAAAGAGCAGATACATATGAAGGTAGGAACAGGAAAAGAACTAAACTAAGAAAACATATTGACTTTCAAAATTAAGAATAACACTGAGTAGTGTATGGGGCAATGGACTGCTGAAATTCATTTTAATTTTGCTCACGCTTTGTCATGTTAATGCTTGTTTTCACTTCTGATTTAAGTTCTTTACAAAATGGTTCAGATTCATTGACAGGGTGTGAAAGACTCTGCCAATGGTCAATTTCAAGGATGAGACACATACTGCAATGTCATGTCAGATACAATTCTGTGTTCTCTGAACTGGGTTTCCAGAGTAAGTTTTTTTGTTTGTTCAGTTTTTGTTCTTCTTGTTCCTCACTCTATCGTCATTTAAAGGCAGGCCAAAGTTTCCATTCATTATCATTCCTAAGATTATTAGCAGTTAAAAAAATAAAGAATTGCCTATACTGGGTGAGTCAACCATAATTCTGGTTAGAAATATACATGTTGAATTTCTGCCTTGACACCAATCCAATAGTAGTGATAAACTCTTGCATCAAAGGTTTGCTTTTAATAGTTCAAGGAAATTAAGTATATGTAGCAATATATACCTCGTTACAACATACCCTCTATTTTTCTGTAATACTTATTTCTCTTCATCTATTTGTTGTTTACTCTCAAGATAAAGTACAATGAGTTCTAAGTAAATGCATTTGTGTAACTGGGAATGAATATATTAAAAACGAAATATCTAATCAAAACTAGTTCTATTATTTCTTCAATATGTTCATGAGTTTCAAGTCTTGACTAAGATATACCAAAAATCTGGCACATGCTTGAAAGCATTCCTTTCAAATTAAAAAATGAAAATATAATCCAAATATTTTAACACATTTTATTACCTTCATTTTGTTGAATGTTGAAATCAGAGATCCACACAGGCAGAGGAGCAGCCTAGATTTCATATTAAGAATTAAATTTCTAAATTAAATAATAGAATGCTAAAGCTGTGGGTCTATGTGTGCAGTCTTTCTTGCATGTTTGCCAAATGAAGTTGGCAGTGTTCTATGGTTGATTTTTGTATTTGCAAGGGAAGTAGCACATTTTACATGCAGATGTTGAGGATTTTTTTGGTGATCTGCAATATTTTGGAAAAAGCACCTAACAGAGCACTGCGCAAAAGTATATACAATGGATTATTTAATAATGTTATTGAGTTAAAAGTATCACATAGTGCAATGTGGTCTTTTCTGATATAAAGCCTTTGCCCCCGTGCATGGCACAGTGGAAGTTCCATAGCTCGGCTGGGCGTGGTGGCTCATGCCTGTAATCCCAGCACTTTGGGCCTGGTAAATGGTGAAATTCTCTACTAAAAAAAATATATATATATATATATATATATATATTTATATATATAATTAGTCATCCAGCAACTCCAGAGGCTGAGGCAGGAAAATGGTGTGAACCCGGGAGGCAGAGCTCACAGTGAGCTGAGATCGCGCCACTGCACTTCAGCCTGGGCGACAGAGGGAGCCTCTCTCTCAAAAAAAAGAAAGAAAAAGAAAGTGCCATAGTTGTACATACAGTATTATAATTAAGATTGAAAATAAAGAAGAGGGTTTGGTGGAGAGTTAGCAGTTATTATTCTCCATCTAACAGCTTTACCATGTTGCTGGTGGGTTACTCATGTTTTTTTAGTTTAAACAATTGCATATTTTAGTCAAATATGAAATGTTCAAGCATTAGAAATAAATGTTACAACAAAGCCAAGTCAAAATTCAACATCAAATAATGAATTTCTAATATACAAAAATAAAACATTTTTACTCAAAAATTATATTAGATCTTTTTATTAAAAACTAGATTAAAATTTATCTTTTGAAATTTTATGTATAATTTTGAAATTTCTGATCATTTTGGAATTTGAGAAAACAAAATTAATATTCTACTTTTTATTGATTAAATTATCTTTTCTTTAAAAACTCAGGGTCTAATATCACTGTATGTCCAATAATTCAAGGTTATTTTAAGTGATAATTGGCACGTTATTACCCCAAACAGTTTGAATCTATTATTCTGCCTTTCCTTATTACATAAATTATTATTATCATTAATTAAGCTAAAATGAGAACGTTCTCTTCCTAAATTTATTTAGACATTGTGCTGTTCTTAATAGTTGCGTAGTGGTCAATTTTTTTTTACCGTGTATATAATTACTTTTAAATTGCTCACATTTTTTGAATGTTAAATTCAATGGTTTCATAATTTTAGTTAATTATGGCTGCAATAATAAACCCTTATTCTTCAACTGACCAAGTAATTATTCATAGATAATTCACGTAGTTTACAAGTTATATCTAGAATTCTCATCTATATTCTGATAATGAATATATATATATTTTTTTTCTCATCTATATTCTGGTAATGAATACAGCTATTTAAAAGGATTTAAATGATAGTTTTTGTTCATAATAACTGACATTGTTATCTAAATTAAATTAGATATAAGGTATGTAATCCTTGATGGATGCAAAATCGAGACTGAAATAAAGGCACAATCCAAATCAAGTAGAAAATAAAATGTGTTCAAATATAAAGATTAAAGTCAATACTTTCATTTTATGTTGACATTAATTTACGTATCATTCAACCTCTGTAACTTCTGCATTTACAAAATGACTTTTTCTATTGCTCTTAGAAATTAAGAGCAATAGAAATTACAGTCTGAGAAAAATTAGCTAACAATAAAGTTTAATAAAACATCCATTTCTACTCTACAGTTTATACATACACATAAGCACATTCCAAAATATGTAAATATTTAATAACAATACTAATAACAAAATAATGTTAAATACTATAATATCTTAACTGCCAGTCTAAGACTGATCCAAAATGAGATGCTGAAGATTATTCCGCTGGCTGTAACGGGGAAGATAGTATCAGACTAAACTGCCTACTGATAACAGTAAGAAATGCTGGGTAAATGAAACACAATAGCTGTGTAGAAGAATCAGAAAGCCACTACCACAGATAGGACGTGAAGAATTGAGCTCCTCGAACAAAGGAAAACATTGGAATATGAGTCCTATAATTCTGATTGCAGGGCTATAGTGGATAGCCGTGGAGTATAATTTACAACAGATTCATTTGCCACAGGAGATAAAATGTTGTTTTCAGAGCTACCAAATAAATGATGAATTAGGGGTTAATATTAAGGAAAGTGGAACTGCAAAGAATGAAGCCCAATATCCTCTGTGCAATCTTTTATGAAGAAAATAGCTGATTCATGAGTTTCAAATGCATGGAGTGAGAGGTGGAAATTTCCAAGCATAAAGCAGTTCCTAGAAGACTGAAAGCCCAAGCAGAGACTTTGGCAGTTTGAAAGTTATAGTACAGGCAAAAATTAGACATCAGCATTCAACCAAGAGAACAGACTTAGTAAATAACCCCTGCACTTAGTGGAAATGCATGAAGGTCAACCTCTAGGAGAAAGAAGGAAAAAAGAAATAAGTATTTTATCACAAGGACTGAAAATTAAGTCTTGAATCAGCTGAATGTCTGTTGGGGTCAAGGAAATTTGCATATACTATTACTCTTTCAGATAAATATTAAATTTTCTCTGAGCAAAATTCATATAATTCAGACACTGGCAATTGTCTGGCAATCAGTCTCAAAATTACAGGTTCACCAGGACATAGGAACAACTGAGAGAAAACCAGAGAAAAAATATATAAATAAAACAGACTAAAAATCATTCCTCAAAATGGAAACATCAGCTATAAACTTCAAAATAATTGCTGCTGACAAGACCAGTAGGTGCTAAAATTACTAGACAAAAAGTATCATGGAAAAGAAGATACTTATATTCTGTCAAAATATCCCTTTACATCCCAAAATATCAAACACTAATTACAAAGAGACAACATAACTTCATGGTGGAGAAACTCAACAAGCACCACCCTATCAACGTACTCAAAGTTAGTATTACCAGAAATAAGATATTAGGATGACATCATACAACACATGACATGATATATGTATTAAAGATAAAATAAATTCAGTACTATATCCCTACAATAAAATTAGTTTCCTGAGGGCAAAGTTTTTGTCAGGCTGGGTGTGGTGTTTCATGCCTGTAGTCCCAGCATTTTGGGATGCTGAAGTGGGGGGACTGCTTGAGCCTGGGAGGTGGAGGCTATAGTGAGCCTAGATCACTCCACTGTACTCCAGCCTGGGCAACAGAACCTGTCTCAAAAAAAAAAAATTGTCAGGTTTGTTCACCATTGAATCTACGGAAAGCATACTACTTTTCGTATGTTCAGTATAATACTTTCCATACATTAGGCCCTAAATAAAAACTTGCCAATTAACTGACTAAATAAATGAGTGTCTTTCCCCAAGGCAAAATAATTACAATATTTCTTTGGAAACTTTGCAAGCCTTCTAAAGGATAAGACAGTGTTGCCCTCTTCTCTCCCCTTTGTGGGCACACACTCCATTACTCTCATGCTTAGGTAAGGAGAATTCTCAGGGATACAGCTGATTTGTTTTCTTATTTTGAGAAATAATGCATTTATGTGATGGAATGATCCTTTCCAAAATGGACCACAGAATTTTAGGAAAGTTACAAAAAACAGTGTTCACCTCTCATTTGTTAAATAGTAGCTGCTGAATTAAAGATTAACAACAACAAAAATGAGAAAAACATATATTGAGAATATAATGAAATCTAGTTGTATGATGAGAGAGGAAATTGAGGAAAAGCAAGAAGTAATAATAAGTTTTTACTAAAGACTGAGGCTGATCTTCTGTGTTCCAAATATTAGTTATACAGCCAATACAAACACGGGGACTCGATTACTCCGACGGGGAGAGAAGGTAAGTCGCTGCAATGGGAAATACAAATATACTTGGTGAGGATGAAATGTAAGTGGAAAAAACTGGAAAGGAAGGAGGAAAAGCGCATAGGTTAGAGAATTTTAGAAGTCCATATTTAATGGTTCCCTGAAATCTGCAGGTGTTCCCTCTTCCCCCAGATAGTCCATGAGACCTCTCACTCCTGTTATAATTAGAAAAAGCAAAGAAGTTGGACTAAAGGAACAATTTCAGATTTCCACAACACTTACATACACATAAACACACACACACATGCACACACAGACCACACATTATTTTTCAGTTTTGAAACATTTATTCCTGCAGTAAAATTTTTTTAAACTTCATTTTGGTGATGATTTGACGTATATTCACTTTAAGAAAAGGTTGGTGTTCCCCCCTTCATTTTAGCTGGGGGCGTCTTTCTGTATTAGCCCATATATATGTGTGCCATATTATTTATAATAGCCACATCTTTCTATATTGTTTGACTCTAATATTATTTTTTTAATAAAGAACCTGAAATTTTATGAGAAACTGAAATATTATGAGACCAATCCTGATAAATTGTTGGAAGCTATCTTTATGTGGAGTCTGTTCACCTGTAACACATTTCTATAATAAAAATTAGTTCACAAGCAACTAATACATAGAATGATATCAGTATAATGTAATTATGAACTTCAGCAGAGGAAGGCAAAATTATTCATCAACTTAGCTGCTGCACTGGCATCAGTGAACATGTTAGTTCAATTTTGAGAAAAATAAGAGCAACCACCGGTACTAGGATTTTCTCCCCAGAAAGGTACACTGTGAGTCTGGAGTGGTTATCTGTTCCTTCCAGGTTGCCTTGAATCCCACAGAGAAGACCTGGGTGGTAGTGGGTGCTGATAGCAACAGAGATTTAACACAGCTTTTGGTTTACATTCTTACTGTTCATTAAATCCTCTGGTTTAAAAATTGCATAGATTTTGCATGGATGCCTCTATTTTCCCATTAATTTTACTTATTATTTCTCATATTTGTACTTATTAATCTCAGTATCTGATTTTATAAAGCACGAGCTTTTCCAAGAATGCATAATATTATTTCCAAAGAGAAACTCCTCATGTACCATATTCTATTAAATATTGTAAGTGTGTCAAATAGAAAATGAACACAAACTCTTTCCCAATGTAAAATATTAATTTTACAGATTTGAAACTCTTAGCCTCTATTTGGTAATTGAGTCTGAACTATTCTGAATTCAATGATGTCTTTTCACTTACAAGGTGATATTCCTTACCATTCCAATAAACAAAGATTCAAATCTATTAATAGTGAAACATCCAGTTCATTGTGATTACCTCCAACATTTTTCTCTTCCTCTGATTATTGCTTTTTAAAGGTTTCTTCTGTCTTAGTACTTAATACTTCAGTAGTACTAAAACAACTCTATCTTGTGGGGGAGCATTTGTATTCAGAGTCTCAGAGAAAGTCTAGGATCCTTTGCCCTCTTACTTTTTTCTGCATCAGCAAACATTATTTTAGGATAGAAAAAAATAAAATCTCAATTTAAATAGTCCATAGATCTTTCAATCTCAGTATATCCACATTGAAACTCATAGTCTTTGTCCCGAAACATGATTTTTTTTCCATTTATTTATTTGATCATTAGCAATTAACTCATCCAATAAATACTTGTGGAGTCTTTGTCATGTTGTCAATATTGCACTGGGTGCTGTTGAGAAACAGTTTGCTAAGCATTGTTTCCTATGCCTTCACAAATTTGCAGTCTGGTAGAAGATGCCTCCTCTGAGGAATCTGACATTTGAGCTGAGACTTGAAGGATGAGTAAATATTAACTAGGTGAAGGCAGAAGCAGAAGAGAATTAACTCCTGGCATCCTGCCAAGCAAGAGCTGCGGCAGAACCAATTACAGTATGCCAGAAGAAATGAAAGGTGGCTAGTGTCCCTGGAGTGCCAGGTGTAAGCGAAAGAGTGCCGCCGGGCAATCATGGAGACATGAACAGAGATGCCCAGAGCCTTAGTAGGGATCAGTAGGCCATAACAGTGAAGTTTAATTTCATAATTAACATTATTGTAGGCTTGTGAAGAGTCAATTATTATGTAAATTTTTTTCACATTGTTTTTAATCCATATATGTGCCAGCACTCTGAGAGACTTACAATTATTATCACCATTTATAGAGCCAGAAACCAAAGGAGGTTAGGTATTTTAGACTGATTTTAGACTGCATATATTCTAATTAAGAAAGCTCAATTTGAAAGTACAGGGAATCCAAATTAGAGTACTTTTTTTTTTTTTTTTTTGAGACAGAGTCAAGCTCTGTTGCTCAGGCTGGAGTGCAGTGGTGTGACCTCAGCTCACTGCAACCTCTGCCTCTGGGGTCCAAGCAATTCTCCTGCCTCAGCCTCCTGAGTAGCTGGGATTACAGGCACATGCCACCATGCCTGGCTAATTTTCGTATTTTTAGTAGTGACAGGATTTCGCCATATTGGTCAGGCTGGTCTCAAACTCCTGACCTTGACCTCATTATCCACCCACCTCGGAATCCCAAAGTGCTGGAATTACAGGCGTGAGCCACCGCGCCTGGCCGGAGCACTTATTCTTTTAGCCACTAGCATCCATCTTCATTGTCTTGGCAATGGAAACCCATGATAGAATTTTAGGCAGAGGAGTAGGAGTAATCCTCATACCCTGTTCCCCTCTGTCAGTTTACCAGCACCTTTATACTTAACAGCAGCATCTCCTCCTCCTTACTCAGAATCTTAGTGGTTTTAACTACAAAACATAGCTCTAATTCACCATCATGGGCTAAATCCATGGAAACTATAGTTGGCTTTGTGTCTGACCTATTATGTGTTTCTAATGCCTTCCATTACAACCAATATATCCAATTATTGTCCTAGTCTAAACTCTTCTCCATCAGCAGTGCGAATCATCTCCTTCAGTAGCAAGGCTGATTATGTCAAATCATACTTAAACACCGTAAGCTCCTTTCCGTTGCATGCAGAATAAAATCTTCATCCTTCACTCTCTTAGAAGCTCTGTAGGATCCGTTCATTGACTCCGACTTCAGCCCAATTTTCTGCCAGTCTCCCTTTCACTCATTAAGCTCCAGAGATATCAGCCTTGTCTCCATTTTTCAAACATTGAGCATGTTCCCAATTTAATAGACCATGCTCTGTCTTTACTAAAATGCTACCTCTCCGTGCCCACCACATTTTCCTACTGGCACTCATTCATCTCTCAGGTCTCAACACACAATTATTTCCCCAAGGACATATTGTGTTATATTCTGGGCTAGGTTAAGATTTACTTTTTCTTACAAATTTCTGTTTTGTTTTGTCTGTTTTATCCTCACAAACTAATTACTTAAACACAATTGTTACTAAATGATTTTTGTATAATCAATTATCCAACGACTGGCTTCCTTTGCATTTGTTTCTTGCCAAGTTTCCATGAGAACAGGGGTTACATATCAGTTTTGATAACTATTTTATCAGCATTGTATAGCACACTCATGGACACCAAGATACATATTTGCAAACTAGATATGGTTATTAATTCTACCCTGTATTTGGTAATAATAGGAGATTGAGCTTCAAATGTGAATTCTATAAATTCTGCGCAACACTTTCCTCACTGTACGAGAAAGCTATGTGTTCTATCTAAAAGTAAAAACAGTTTAAATGTCAGAATAAAACTACCAAGTTTTCACACATGAACTCTCTGCCCTACTTGTATTTGCAGTTAAATGTTGAAAACTGGTTACAAACTATGAAAATCACATTAGTATAGCTGGATGGAGTGAATAGGAGAAAGTGCTTCAGACTAGCAATTGCTAAGTTTGCTATTAAGGATTATTTTTTTTTAAATCTTCCAAATGTAATTAAAATCATATTGTATAACAGAAGGCCCATGACCCGAAGGAAAATAAAATGGTGACATGGACTATTTACAGATGATCTTACAACACGGTAAGAAATATCATACAAATTAAGAACAATAAATATCTAGTTTTCCAAAAATTAAAGGAAAAGGTTTAAAGAGCTAATGTTTTCTTAGGTCTGAAAAATATGTATGCATGAGAAACAGGAAGGTTTGCTCTTGAAATTATTATTCCTCTCCTCATTTATTGCCTGTTGCTAAAATGGCACCAGGTCAAAACAATGAGATACTTTGCTGATAGTATCGCTATAAATACATAGATTTATTGATGGAATTATGACACTGCAGAAGCTTTTCAATTAGTATTAGAGTCATTAACTAGGCAGGGAATATATGGATAGTGGCACTTTTTTCAATTATACTTATAAAGATGTATTACTGCAGATAAGAAGAATAGAAACACTTGTATATAACAGTGTTTAAATGAAATACCAATAAAATGCTGTTTTTTTTTTCCTCTCAAACAATGTAGCTGATAGCATTTTGCTACTCCCACAACTTCCAATCTTGAGGATTGGATCTGTTCCCTGAGTGTTCTTGGCTTCCTGCAAGTCATTGAGTTTAGTGGTATTAACAAAGTCATGTAAAATTCTCTGTGCCAGCTTTTCATAGCTTGTTATTTCATATCATTCAAATATCTGCTCAAATATCAGTTCATCAAAGAAACTTTCTCTTACTAGCCTACCAAAAATATCCACAACTTTATGAATACTACTTACTCACTGTTCCAATGTTTGAACTCTTAGGGATAAAAGTATCCAGGTTTGTGGAATTTAGCAACTCTTACCTTTGACACATTGTGAGGTAAGTGTTACACAGAATCCAAATTACTTGCTTTCATTATAGCATGCTAACTATAATGGGGTGACTTAATAGCCCACATATAATGCTTATTAACAACTGGCAATACAAGAAATCTCAGTAAAATCAGCAGTGTTTTTTCATATACAAAGCATATAATAATAGTGGTAATAATAAAGATATATAAGGAGACACAATAAAACTAAAAACTAAAACCACATGTCCCCAGACCTTGGGAAATAAAACTGTAAATACAGGCAGATTGTAAAGATCCAAAAGGTATTCCAATAAATTAGGCAATGCTGGGCTACCACAACTCATAGACTCAAGTACATAGTGGTTCAACATAATAGAAGAGTAGATCATTTAACAGTCCAGGGTAATTGGTGAGGGGATGAGAGCATATTTTCCACAGTCATTCAGGGACCCATGCTGAGGACCACTCTGCCATCTTCAATTGTAAGGCTAGTCCAGACCACTAGGTGATTATTCTGTTGCCAGAATCAACCAGAGGAGGAAAAGGACAGGCTAGAAGAAGCATGCATTATTTTTGTTCTCCTTCCATTGACCGGAATTCAGTCATATTATCACAGCTAAATGTAAAGAATTCTAACAAATTTGGCTCAGTTGTCTTCCCAGCGAAAAGAAACAGAGATTTTTATGGTCAATGAGCAGACAGCCACAGTAGCACAGATTGTTGGTATGTTGGTGATAGCTTGTACAAAATCTTCCGTAACTCAGAATATGTTCTGCAAAACTCCATATTCTGTAAAATTAGTAGGATGACTACCTGTTCCAGGTTGTTTGAGGTAGTACTAAACATGCTGTCCCCAGAAACTATCCAGTTATTATCCCCTTTCCCTTTCAAAAATGCCCAGTTTAATTTTGTGAATTATATGACAACCTTACTTATGAGAAAATAATAGGATTAGCACAGCCCACTCAAAATCTTGGCCCTGATAAACAAGAACAGTCATTAAAAAAAAAAATGCCAGCACAGTTATATTTCCACTAACATTAGTAGCCAGCATTATAATCTGTCTATCCATTGAAGCCTTAGTCCTTGGGTCTCATGTTTCTCTTTTAGTTAATATTTGGCTTCACGTAATCTGATATACACTCTTTCTGTGTGGTTATTTAATAATTCAAAACCAAAATTAAAAATTTACCCTCAAGCTATGATTATCAAAATTCTTTAGCTATACTTACTGCCATCTATACCAAGGATTTATTAAATAGTATAATGGACATTTGTAAATATTTTTCATTTCTAGGATGAGTAATAATTAAGATGTGAATCAGTAAAAATATTGGGAAGTCACTTCCATGATTATGCAAAGTAGAGAAAACAAAGGATCCGACGTAAATAGGTCCTCATGCCTGTAATTCCTATGGGTTATGCGCTGACACTGATTAGAAGGTTCATCAAATTCTGCTGCTAGAGTATCGTTACTTGTGACTCACAGGAACCTTCAAGATTTGGGGAAGACACAACACTTGGAATTCATTGAGCCTCTAGAATCGTTTTATAATTTTTTTTGCCTAAATGGCAATAACATTTCCCAGCACAGTAGAATTTATTCTGAGACTTGTTTTCATTATAACATATCATCTGACAGTAGGGAGACTGATATCAAACGCTTGCATACGTCCTACAACTGAAGAATTACTACAAAAAGACATCTAATGATTGTGAATGACCGTACTTACATCAGTTTCCAATAGAAAGTTCATCAGTATCAGGCCAGGCATGGTGGCTCATGCCTGTAATCCCAGCACTCTGGGAGGCAGAGGCAGGTGGATCGCCTGAGGTCAGAAGTTCAAGACCAGCCTGCTCAACATGGTGAAAGCTCGTCTCTAATAAATATATAAAAATTAGCCAGGCGTGGTGGCAGGCACCTGTAGTCCCAGCTACTCGGGAGGCTGAGGCAGGAGAATGGCGTGAACCTGGGAGGCGGAGCTTGCAGTCAGCCGAGATCAGGCTACTGCACTCCAGCCTGGGCGACACAGTGAGACTCTGTCTAAAAAAAAGAGAAAGTTTGTCAGTATCTTCTTTTGACAAAATTTATAGTGTAAGTTTGGCAGTAAGTGGCTGAGCCCATTTGAGAGAAAAAGCATTTTTTTTTAAACCTTGATGTTAAACTTCTCAAGGATGCTGTCAGCAAATGGTCAGTCAACAAATAAAGTATGTCAGACACAAAAACCTTTAATGTATGAGTACATACTAGAAAGAGAAAGGTAATTGTGTAAGTGAAAATATAAATATCAATGTGGTGGAGGTTTTGTTTGTTTTCTCCGTGAAAGCTGCGCTTAATTGAAAGAAAAGTAGAAAAAATTTAAAAGATACAAATCCGATCACCTAACCCTATGAATGGTAGGGTATAAGAAAATTAAGAGGTATCATAAAAGAACACCTTTTGAGGCTAAGGCATAAAATGTGTATATTTCAAAGGGATTTTGCTGCAGTAAGTGAATATGCTGAGCACAGCGTTGTATCTTGGGGCACACAGTGGTATTTAATGGTGAGTGTGTGGAAAAGAGATGAGATCTGGGTCACAGCCAAGGGAACATAAAGTAATAGTAAAGTGCAGCACAGCCATGATAGAAAGTAGTATGCATTCCATTGACTATACTCATGATTATAGGTGTTATCTAGGCACTGTGTTTAAAATTATAATTTAAATATGTTTGTTTTAAATTGCAGTACAAGAGCAATATATAATACTTCAATATATTGTCAAGGTAATTATTGCGTAAAATAATGATAGTAAAACAGTACTTAAAAGGAGTACAAAACAGTATTTAAAAGGAGCATTTATATTTGAAATTATATTTTTAAATAAAAAACTAGTAAAATATGTCTACATAGCTATATTAATAAAATATATTAAATAATATATATAAATATATACACACAAATATATCCTTTTCTCAATATTGACAAGGATTTGTATACTTAATTCATCTTTTAGGAACCACTGTTTTAACTTGTTTGCTCTTCTCATATAAAATTATTCTGGCATGATTTTCAGCTCTTATTTTTATTATTTTCGTTATTGTATTATTTTTGGTTTTATTATACTGTCCTTTCTAACTTCTTGTTAAATATTTGGCTCATTTAGTGTGAACCATTCTAATTTTCTTCTGTATCATTTCAAATATAAGTGCTCCTTTAAATGCTCCTTTAGTACTGTTTTGGCTGAGCTATGTATTTTATACTTATATAGATGAACACACATATATACATACACGTACACACATACACATATATACACATGTATATAAACACATACATACATGTGTGTATCCTTAACAGGCCAAGATATTTCTATTCTATACAGTAAGATTTTTAAAGTAATCAGTTGCTTAAAATGTGTTTTCGACGTATGTTTATGTTCATATACTTCTCAAGCTATATGTAATTGATTCTAATTTAATTGTACTGTGATAAAAATGGCATCTATAGCACTGTTCCTTTTATTTTTTGAGGCTAGATCATGTTCACTTTTCATAAGTCATCAAAATGTTTTTGAAAATGCCATCTATTTCTCAATGTCATGGTGCAATGTCCCATATATTTTTGTTAAATCAAACTTACTCGCTTTTTATCATTCAGGTCATCTAGATAACTTTTGAGAGGTGACAACGTGCTAGCAGCCCTTGCTCGCTCTCCGCTCTCCTCAGCCTCGGCGTCCGCTCTGGCCGCGCTGCAGCAGCCCTTCAGCCCGCCGCTGCGCTGTGGGGGCCCCTTTCTGGGGCTGGCAGAGACCGGAGCCACCAGCTCTCTCTGCTGGCGGGGAGGTGTGGAGGGGGAGGCGCGGGCGGGAGCCGAGGCGGCGCGGGCGGGAACCAGGCTGCGCGGGTGGCGCTCCCGCCAGCGCGGGTTCCTGGTGGGCGCAGGCTCAGTGGGCCTCCTACTCGGCGAGGCCAGCAAGTGCCTGCTCAGGGGAGGATCTCCCGCTGGGCTGCTGGAGTGCCCCGGGCTAGGTGCCGCAAAGTCCAGCAGTGAGTGCCATGGAGAGGTGAAGCTGGCTGGGTCGGGTGGTGACTTGGAGGGGACTTGGAGAACTTTTCTGTCAAGCTAAAGGATTGTAAAGGCACCAATCAGCACTCTGTGTCTAGCTAGAGGTTTGTTAACACACCAATCAGCGCTCTGTCAAAACGGACCAATCAGCTCTCTGTAAAATGGACCAGTCAGCTCTCTGTAACATGGACAATCAGCAGGATGTGGGTGGGGCCAGATAAAGGAGTAAAAGCAGGCCACGGAAGCCAGCAGTGGCAACCCACTTGGGTCCCTTTCAATGCCATGGAAACTTTGTTCTTTCACTCTTGGCAATAAATCTTGCTGCTGCTCACTCTTTGGGTCTGCCCTGCTGTTATGAGCTGTAACGCTCACAGCGAGGGTCTGCAGTTTCACTCCTGAAGCCAGCAAGACCACAAACCCACCGGGAGGGACAAACAACTCCGGACGGGAGGAATGAACAACTCCGGACGCGCCACTTTTATGAACTTTTATGAACTGTAACACTCACCACAAAGGTCTGCAGCTTCACCCCTGAGGCCAGGGAGACCACAAACCCACCGGAAGGAATGAACAACTCCAGACGCACTGCCTTTAAGAGCTGTAACACTTACCGCGGAGGTCTGCGGCTTCACTCCTGAAGTCAGCGAGACCACAAACCCAACAGAAGGAAGAAACTCCGGACACATCTGAACATCTGAAGGAACAAACTCCGGACACACCATGTTTAAGAACTATAACACTCACCGCGAGGGTCCACCGCTTCATTCTTGAAATCAGCGAGACCAAGAACCCACCAATTCCGGTAGGTAAAAAAAGCTTGTGCCAGACTGTAAATTAAACCACTGCCTCTTTCATGGAGAATGTCTTAAAATTAACCAAGAGAAAAAAATTATGACAGATAAAAGTGTGCTTAGTGAGAGAGAGGGTTCGTTTACATTCTAGCCCAAGTTCCAGAACTTGTTGCAGATTTATAAAGGTTTGGAGAAACCATTGAGTGTGGTCCACTCAGTACGGATCATACTTTGAGGATTACTTGGGCAAGTTAGATTTTGCAAACAAACATCCCCAACCTGATGTCTACAGCAAGGACATGAAGTAATTTAGGGAATAGTAGCCTCCAGTTCGTGTCATCCTCACTCAGGGATCCAACTTTGGAAGATTTCACTATGGGAAACAATGAGATGGGAAAAACAGAAAGTAGTGAGTCATGCACTGGGCCATGAAGGCTTTTCTTCAGCAGGGACTCTGCTTTTTTCATGGACTTGCAGTAAATAACACCAACGTGTTTAACTTCAAAGAAGCAGGAAAGGGAACTATAGATATTTAGTGACTAACATGAGTTACCTTCATGAATGTCATGTTTTTGTAATAGCCAATGGCTATGTATTTTTTATCTTTCCATTATTGAAGAATATTAAAATCTCCCAATATTAGTTCAGTTCTCTATCCAAAACTGTGGGTTTTGAATGTATACATTTTTCAGACCCTGTATTTGTTGCATCCAAACATAGGATCTGGATAGTTATAAGTGCATACTATGTAGTAAACCTATTTAATTGAAGCATAAATTTTGCTTTAAAATAATGCATATTGACGTGACTACTCCAGAATTATTATGGTTATTATTTGTCTGCTACATATTTTATATTGTTTTCATATTGTTCCATAAGACTTTCAATTTTGCTGAGGTTTCACATTTTAAGTGTAAAAGTAAATTTAGATGGATTCATTTATTAGTAAATAAATGGATTGGATTAATACATACATTGGATTATTAATAAATCCATTGGATTAATAAATAGATGGATTCAATTTAGATGGATTCATTTATTAATAAAATGTAATGTCACAAGATTTTCTTTTAGTTTGGGTAGTTGGTACTTGTTCATTTTTACTAATTTCCCCTGTTTTTAATTTATTTCCAATATCTTATTTTACAACTTGTATATTTTAAACATCTTTACATTTGCATTCCCCTTATCTTTTAAAATATTTTTCCGATTTTAATTCCTTCCTTCTCTTACTTGAAACATTAACAATTTCAATATTAATTAACCAACGTCTTACACTCCTCTTGGCCAGATATCAGAATAATTTAGATAACCTACTAAACATACAAGTTTTCCTAGTCTAGTACTTTGGTTCAAACTTTGTCCTATTAGATATATTATTATGTTAGGCAGTTATTGTTTATTTGGATTTACCAATGTCATTACTCTTCCTTAAAGCACAACTTTTCTATTTGAAGTCTTTTCCCTCAGCACCCAGAAACTGCTTCAGAAAATGTTCTCTTTTAAATGGGTCTTGTGTATGTATCTGTGTAGTAGACTTTTACATTTTGTGTAAAAGATGTCTTTCATTCACATTACTTTTTTTGTAGGTATTTTCGTACTTTTTTTGTTTTCTACATGTTTACTATTTAAGACTATATTTAAACTCCTTATTTCTTTTCCCGAACCTGATAATTATTGTTTTCCAACAGTTGTAGAGAATTATCAGAGAATTATCATCAGTTGTCTCCTCAAACAATGCCTTTCATTTTCTAATAATTTCTAATAATTTTATTATATATATGTGTGTGTGTTTGTGTGTGTGTGTGTGCGCGCACCTCATCTTCTTTTACCTGTGTCTCCTATGTCATGTTTTAAATATTTCATCTAGGTTTTTTTTCCATACAACATTATGCATGAATTTTTCAGTTCTAATTTCTAGTTTGCTTATTTTTTATTAAAATATTCTTAATTCCTTAATCAGATCTTCGTCATTTGTTTTGTAATTTATAAATCATACTTTTCTATTTTGGAAGTTTTTTTTTAATATTCATTTTACAAGTCTGATACCTGAAATATCTATGTTATGCTTTTGCCATTTCTTGTTTCTGCTGCTTCTCAATTATGGTGACTTATTTCCCTATGCGTTTCACAATTTCTGTTTTCTATCTGCTTATATCATTTAACCTGAGTTTTTCCATATAGGTTTTGCTTAATGTCTGCAAGTTTTTGTGGTTGCTATCAAATTGGATAAATTTTTAACTGTGTTTCTCACTTAAGATTTTTGATAATGCTCAGACACCAAGAAATTGGATTGAAAGTTTGCATTTGGGGCAGATTATGATAACCAGTTCTTAGAGACAACTCTTTTTTTCTACTCAGTTTCCTTGCAGAGCGATGTTTATTTCTTGTTCCAAGTTATGATGCAGTCCAGCTCTTTGTGGAGCCATCTGTGTGCTGCTATATTGTTTTGGATTCCTTAATGCAAAGCCGTCCTGGCCTTATTACTTTCTCTATATTTCATGAGTTCCTTGATAGGAAAACTCCAAGTGTCCAGCATTTTACAGTGACCCTCAGGATAAAGTTCATTGAAGGCATTATTCATAACCTCCGACTTTCTCATTTTATTTTAAAGCTCAGCATATTCATCATTTTCAAGGAAGCTTGTATTTGTGTTTTAAAATACGTTTTAGTCAGCACATTAATTACTTTTGCTGATGGAGTCGTTCAGCTCATATCATTTTTGTTTGCTATTAAATCCCTGTCTGTGAATACCTACTGTTACACCAATGAGGTCGTAAGATATTTGAAGGAATGGGCAGATCTTACATATCCTTTTACCTGTAAACAACATTAGATTTAGCTTTTCTTTCCAATCAATACCAATCCGATTCCTGTCACTTCCTCTCCCCAAATAACAATGTAACTACTTGTAGTTTTAAACAAGAGCCATGTTTTCCTTCATTATCTTGCATGTGTTTCTGTCAACATGTCCATTTGTTTTATCTGGAATACTATTCTTCCTTTATTAAATATAAAAATATACATATATATTTATATGTGTGTATATGTATATTTATATATTTACTGGATTCTTTGTGCCTAGTACTATCTTATTTACGAGATTACTATACAAATCTTAAACACATACAAAAAGACTTTGCCTTTCATTCTTCTAAGACTATGTTGAAAGAGATGGACATTTGGAAACAATCACACCAGTACCAAGAAGAGTATTAAAAAAGGAAAACGATTTTATACTGTGGGATGTAAGAAACTGTTGCAACAATCAATTTGTTGTTTCCCAGATCCAGATCAACCCTTCTATGTCCTGACTTTAATACAAGAGAAGGACCTTGTAAATATTTCTTCTTTGCCAACTGGTGCAACATTAGGTCTTGGAAATGGAGGGCACCAGAAGAACACTGAACGAGGAAGGAACTTCTCTTTGTGGTTGTGATCATTTATTTTATGCTCCTATGGCAAAGTTGGCAGCAGCAGAGTATTCAAGCCAGGCTCCAGATTCCATGGAAGTTTTGTGTAGGAGACTCAAGGGCACCCAAATTGAAAAAAGTTTTAGCAGTGGCCTTGGAAGAGGATTCCCAGTGTGTTTCATCAGTGCACAGCAGGCAGATTCTCTGAGCGATTTTCCATCCCCCAGCAGGTGCCTTTCTAGGGAGGGTCATTGTCAACTTACACAGTGGTTTCCTAGAGTTTTGCTTGTACCTGAGTGGGAAGTTTTCTACTTCTCTGTTTCAATCTATGACATCTCAATAAACATCTTTGATATCTAGTAGGCCACACCATAACTTGTTTAATAAAGTTTGAATCTCATTTTTTTAAGTTTGTCTCTTTAGCATTTGTCCTTGATTCTAGAGGTTACATATTATTCCTTAACACTTGCTATGTCTGTATTCTTTAGCTTTGTCTATGCAGTTTTAGTAGTTAATTAGGTATAGCTAGTTAATAATTCTTCATATTAGATGCTTCTTATTCCATTTGCTGATACAATTTGTATCTCATTGATGAAACTGCCCAATACAAAAAGGCACATGACAGCAGAGAGCTCTATTATGCTCTGTGATATGAAGCATACATTAAAAAGATTACTCAACTGATCTTGTAGGACTTTTATTTTGGAGTAACAACATCCTACTTATCCTTATACCTGAAATTAATAAAATATGAGGATATAGAAATATACATATATATGAAGTAATATATTTCAGCATATTAGGCATCGATCAATGGAAAACAGCAATCCTTGAAACACTGGGAACAAATCACACTCTACCTTAATCCCAGGTCACTTCAAAGCTATAGCACATGGAAGGGAAAACAAAGTGGAGCTTATTAACTGCCCTGAGTTCACATGATAACCCTGAGAACTCAGAGAAAGCCAAGTGGGTAGAATATGCAGGGCAAAGTGTCAAAGAGAAGAGAGGTGCACAGAGAGAAAAACTGAAAAATAGTTCTCCCCCTCTTTTCTCCTCTTTCTCCTCCTCATCCTCCTTCATCTTTTTGTTATCCTCATCTTCTACTTTTACTTTGTCCTTCTTTTTTTCTTCAAAAGAAGATACAATCGTCCCAATATCATTTGTTAAAAAGATTATCCACACATTACTGAGTTGCCTTTGTACATTTGCAAAAAATGATATGTGAACACAAATGTTGATCTATTTCTGGACTCTGTATTCATCCGACTTGATCTATCTTATGGCCAGGACCACAAGCTCTCAGTCACTGCAGCTTTATAACAAGTCTGTCTAAAGCTTTCTTCTTTCTCAAAGTTACTTTGGCTAATGAATGTTCTTTCCATTCCATATGAATTTTATAATCAGCCATTTGTCAGGGCATAAGGTGTTAAATGGTCAATTAGGGCAATGAGCCAAATGGAAAGTAACAAAACTTTATTCACTTACTACAGTAGTACAGGAAAGAAAAAGACAAAGAGAAAAAAAGGATTGTTTCTTTTTTTTCTTTTTAATTTTTATTTTACATTTGGGGGTACACGTGAAGGTGTGTTGCATATATAAACGTGTCATGGGAGTTTGTTGTGCTTATTGTTACATCACACAGGTATTAAGCTCAGTACCCAATAGCTATCTTTTCAGCTCCTGTCCCTCCTGTCACCCTCTAGTGTCAAGTAGACCCCAGTGTCTGTTGAATCTTTCTTTGTATTCATAAGTTCCTATCATTTAGGTCTCATTTATAAATGAGAACATTCAATATTTGGATTTCTGTTTCTGGGTGAGTTTGCTAAGGATAATAGTCTCCAGCTTCATCCATGTTTCTGCAAAAGACAAGATCTTATTCTTTTTTATGGCTGCATAATATTCCATGGTGTGTATGTACCACATTTTCTTTATTCAGTGTAGGCAGTTAAGTTCATTCCATGTCTTTCCTATTGTGAATATTGCTGCAATTAACATTCGTGTGCATGTGTCTTTATGGTAAAATGTTTTATATTCTTCTCGTTATATACCCAGTAATGGGATTGCTGAGTTAAATGGTAGTTCTGCTTTTATCTCTTTGAGGATTTGCCATACTGCTTTCCACAATGGTTGAACTAATTTACACTCCCACCAACAGTATGTAAGGGTTCCCTTTTCTCTGCAACCATGCCAGCATCTGTTGTTTCTTGGCTTTTTAATAATTGCCATGCTGACCGGTGTGAGATGATATCTCATTGTGCTTTTGATTTGCATTTCTCTAATGATCAGTGATGTTGAGCTTTCTTTCATGTTTGTTGGTCCAATAAATGTCTTCTTTTAGGAAGTGTCTGTTCATGTATTTTGCCCACTTTTTAATGGGGTTGTTTGTTTTTCTCTTGTAAATTGTTTATGTTCCTTATAGATGCTGAGTATTAGACCTTCGTCAGATGCATAGTTTGCAAAAATTTTCTCCCATCCTGTAGGTTTTCTGCTTACTCTGTTGATAGTTTCTTTTCCTGTGCAGAAACTCTGAAGTTTAATTAGATCCCATTTGTAAAATTTGCTTTTGTTGATTGCTTTTTTTATCTTTGCCAAATCTTTGCCTGTTCCTAGGTCCTGGATAGGATTGCCTATGCTGTCTTCTGGGGTTTTTATGGTTTTGTGATTTATATTTAAGTCTTTAATCCATCTCGAGTTAATTTTTATTTATGGTGTAAGGAAGGAGTCTAGCTTCAATTTTCTGCATATGGCTAGCCAATTATCCCAGCACCATTTATTGAATGGGGAGTCTTTTCCCCATTGTTGTTTTTGTCAGCTTTGTCAAAGATCAGATGGTAGTAGATGTATGGCCTTATTTCTGGGCTCTCTATTATGTTCCATTGGTCTATGTGCCTGTTTTTTTTTTATTTTATATATATATATATTTTTAACAGTACCATGCTGTTGATTGTTTCCCGAATGCTCCATTTTTCCCAATAGAATGACACTGGACAAGGTTCTGTCAGATGACATGAAGCCCAGGAGGGGGGAATAGAATCATCACCCTGCTGAAAAGCCCTACATACAAGGCTCCTTCTGTATTATGAATCCAGGAATAGGACAGGTGAGGGAGAGGAAGAAAGGCTAGGAGTGGAAAAGTACTGACTAAGAGTGGAGGAAAAAAGTATCTTAGTCAAGTCTACAATCATCCCTCAACAAGACCTCCTTTGAGGTTCTTGAAAAGGCTTCAGCCAAAGATTCACAACAAGGAGACCTCCAACAGGAATCTCTTAGGTTAAGAATGCAGAAATCCATATGAGCATGGCTGTACTGGTGGATGCCTTAGTGCTTGACTGTATCTCTCTCCAGAAAAGTAAAATGCACTGGCTTTGTGCCAAGTCTGATGAGGAGGGCAACTTTCCCTATGAGGCCTACCAGTAAAGTCTTTGAAATTGCCTAATTACAAAGGTCAGGCCTAAAGAATCACACATAGGATTCTGCCCCAGAACCAGACTCTTCAACTCTACCACTTGATTCTTCAGGGCCTGAGCCTGAAGCATAGGCTACCTCATAGGAATCAAAACAGTTCAATTTAAGGGACTTTAATTACACTAGTTAATTTGTCTCAGACAACAGTTAATGAGCAGAATGATGACTAAACTTTAAGTAGGGTAATCAGACATGCCATGGAAGAGTGAATATAGCCATAAGTTCCAGTCATTATTAAGTCAGAAAAAGATGTTCCAAAGCCCAATAGAATCTATTCTAGAGATCCAAGAGACCAATTGATATGCTTTGGCTCTGTGTCCCCACCCAAATCTCATCTTGAATTATATTCCTATAACTCTCATGTGTTATGGGAGGGACCTGGTGGGAGATAATTGAATCATGGAGGCAGTTCCCCCATACCGTTGTCATCGTAGTGAATCTCACAAGGTCTGATGGTTTTATCAGGAGTTTCTGCTTTTGCATCATCCTATTCTCTTTTTGCCTGCTGCCATCCATGTAAAACGGGGCTTGTCCTCCTTACCTTCCACCATGATTGTGAGGCTTCCCCAGCCATGTGGAACTGTAAGTCCAATTAAACTTCTTTCTTTTGTAAATTGCCCAGTCTCTGGTATGTCTTTATCAGCAGCATGAAAATGGACTAATACACCAATCTTCTTATGTTTTTATATGATTATTTTTAAAATCTGGCCTGAGATGTCTATTAATCAGTCATAGCACAGCTCTGGCCAGTAAGTTAAAGCTGCCCTAAATGCTTTCTAGGATTTACGCTGTGTCATGATGATCAGGGTATAAACATAAAGTACAATCCCAGCAGGCATACATGGTGCCACTGTAAATAAATAGTTTACATTGTTAGGGCATCCTGATCAGGATATACATTATTTAGTTAGTCAGGTTAATAGCACCCCCATGATGTTCTTGCACCATGGGGTTTTTTGTCCACTGAGAAGAATTTAATTTAGTCCTTGCTTTCGAAAGGACTAACTGAGACAGTCAGTTGTGAACAGTTTTATTTGTTCATGACATTAGTTTATCAGCCTCAGGAGTGTGAATGACATCTGGAGGTGTTCTCCGTGGAAAATCCAAGAGCTGAGGTCACCCCATGCTGTCTCATAATCAGCATTATCAGGTGTGATCCTAGTCTCAGCAGTCTCTTTGAACTTGATGTGTTCACAGCAGTTTGGAAAGGTAGAGCAGGGAGGTGGTGGTGGTGGTGGTGTGTGTGTGGGTGTGTGTGTGTGGGTGTGTGTGTGTGTGTGTGTGTGTGTGTGTGTGTCTTTCCCCAGAATGAACAGAAAACTGTCAGAAGCTGATCTGGAAAATAAAGATCATTAGTGTCCTGGCCTGACCCTACCTCTCACCCCACCACACACATCTCCCCAGGTGTCAGCTGGGGCTTTGTTTGTTTGTTTGCCCACTGCAACTTTGTTGCTTCATTCAATAATCAAAATTTCTTACTTTCTTAATTTTCTGCTATTCTCACCAGACTTTTTATTCAAAAGAGTTACAAGCAAGATGTAAAATAAAAGCAGTTTGACGTAGTTTGACGTAAATAGTTTTTATACAATATATCCAGAAAGACACAATATGTTTAAGAATTGATTGGGACAAAATTCTGAAAGATTTAAAATGGGTTTGCATAACCTCTTTCAGTCATTCCTGTTTAAAGCCATTCTGGTCTGCTATCAATTTGAGCCTTCATAAAAGGGTAGAAGAGAATGAAAGGCTGTGATAGGGTCATGCATGGAGAATTTCATATCAATAATTATAAAAGAAAGGTATAACATTGAAAAGGGGGTGGCAGCATGGTCAAATATAAGTAGCAAATGAGAAGTGCCTTTTTTAGGGAATTGCTGCAATGAGACCCTACATTGCTTCCCCATGATGTACAGTCTAGGCTGGTTTTCTTGTTTCCTCCCCGTCGTCACTTAAGCCTATCATTTAATTATGAATTGAAAGGTTAACCACCCCTGCAAGTTGGGATTGTTATGGAACATGGAGATTCTATCATAGGATCCATGAGCTCAGTGATATGCAGCTTTGGCTGCAAATATGGGGCTATTAACAGATGCATTGTGCCGAGGGAACATAAACAGAAAACAAATGTGGACTTGCCAGGACTGGGTAGTGTGGCTTCAGTTAATGGAAAACATCAGAATCCAAAAAAAGTGTTGATTCAGTGGAACTCTGTAGATGGGATGGGAAGCCTGATGTGATCTATTTGCCAAGAAGTCCCTTCCTCACTGGCTCAAGAGATATATCCCTTTGACCAGGATGTGGCAGGTAGGGCAGTTTTGTTTTGGTGGTGTTGATGTGGTTTGGATTCTTGTCCCCTCCAAACTACATGTTAAAATATGATTCCCAATGTTGGAGGTGAGGCCTGGTAGCAGGTGTTGGGTAATGAAAGAGGATTCCTCCTGAATGGCTTGGTACACTCCCCACCATAATGAGTTCACATGAGATCTGATTTTGTAAAAAGAGCCTGGCCTCTACACCCCTCTTGCTGTCTCTCACACCATGTGACACACCTGCTTCCCCTTCACCTTCTGCCATGATTGTAAGCTTTCTGTGGCCCTCACCAGAAACAGATGTTGGCACCACGCTTCCCGAATGCCCTGCAGAACCGCGAGCCATTAAAACCTTTTGGTTTCTGAGAAACAGAAAACAAAACATCCCACAATTTTTCTTTATAAATTGCCCAATCTCTGGCATTCTTTCATAGTAGTGCAAATAGACTACACAGATTGTCTTCTGATAGAGTAGCAGTTTGTGTCTATAGGTTCATGTGTACCCAATATTTGGCTCCCACTTAGAACTGAGAACATGTGATATTTGACTTTCTATTTCTGAGTTGTTCTACTTAAGATAATGGCCATCAGTTCCATCCATATTGTGGCAAAAGACATGATTTCATTATTTTTTATCGATGAACACTATTCCATCATGTATATATACCACATTTTCTTTATCCAATCATCCATTTATGGACATTTAGGTTGATTCCAAAGCTTATTGCTGCAATAAGCATAGGTGTGCAGATACCTCTGCTTATACTGATTTCAATTCCTTTGGATATACACTCACTAGTGGGATTGCTGGGTCATATGGTAGTTCTTTTTTTATTATTATTATACTTTAAGTCCAAGCGTGTGTGTACAATGTGCAGGTTTGTTACATATGTATACATGTGCCATGTTGGTATGCTGCACCCATTAACTCGTCATTTACATTAGGTATATCTCCTAATGCTATCCCTCCCTGCTCCCTCCACCCCACAACAGGCCCTAGTGTGTGATGTTCCCCTTCCTGTGTCCAAGTGTTCTCATTGTTCATTTCCCACCTATGAGTGAGAACATGCGGTGTTTGGTTTTTTGTCTTTGCGATAGTTTGCTGAGAATGATGGTTTTTTGATCAAAATAAATTTCTTTGCGAAAGGCATAATTTCAGAAATAGTATCATTGCCATTATATATTAACAAATAAAAGAAAAATGACTACTGTTTATTCTCTATCATATTTTCTCTGAGTTCTAATTTTATGATTTATGACAGCATTTGGGTTTCTTTTGTTTTTCAAATTTTCACTTTATTTGGAGTGGGGTGAATAGGTAGCCGAAATATTAAAAATGGTTCAAAACAATAGTAAATAATGACACTTATACATTCCAAAGAGCATGGAATTATTACTATTCTTAAATGATACACTCTTATAATAGGTTTCCCAGTAGTCACAGACAAGCCAATATGAGCAATTTATTGTTATGAAATCATGTGTTTTTAACGTTTGAATGCTGAAATTTGTAAATGATATTTCTATTTACTCCAATAACCTGCTATAGATCAAATTTATCTCCTTCAGAGGTTCTTCAGAAGGACTAGAGAAAGCCTTCAAAACATAAAACCATAATAAATAAATTAGTTGTACTTAGCAGGTTTAAATGTTTTATGTTCCATTTGTAGTCATATATAAAAATATATAATATGGAAGATCTTTGACATTTTGTAGGTCTTTTGTATCAATACAAAAGTCAACTTAATTCCAATCTTTAAAGCACGTTGAATTTGTATCTTTTTAGTAGTTTTCTTTGAAAAGAGTTAAAACATTTTTTGAATCCTTTTTGGAATAGGCTAACATGATTTATGCTTTCTTTTCCTATTTTCCTTAAAGCTCTCCCCACCCCTTAACACAGGCTTCCAAACATTATCTTTCTAAAGATAACTCTAGGAAGGATTATGATTAAGTATCTGAAACATACCAATGCTCACCTTACAATGTGGTAATAATTTTTGTATGCATAATAAACCATATTTAATTTTAAAACTAAATGAAAAATTGAGAATTATTCAGAAATAAGAGTAATCATTATGCAATTGCTATCATTAAGCATGGTAGCAATTAGAATTAGAAAGGGGAAATAATTCAGTCTCTCTATGTTGGATAATTGAGGAGGTTAGTACTCCTGATTATGGTTGTCAAACCTAAGAGCAGAGTATATTTTTCACAAAGTGTCCTCTGAGGAGTTAAACACCAGAAAAACTTTAGGCTGATAATTAGAAATGAATATACCAAGGTGTCAAGGACTCACTCATACACACTAATCAGGTGTTAAATAATCAGGGCAATAAAACTACATTTACATAGAAATTTGTCAATTGGTTGTTAATTATATCATTATTTAAAAATACAAAATTATTGCATATTTTCCAGTGGATTACCTTTAAATCTTTATTTATGTTCTTTGATCTTGAAAGAGCAGTTGTATACTGTATTGGAATTTAATAATTCTTTCTCTGTTATAACACCATTTAGTTATCTATAGCCATTCTCAAGAGTAGAGGTAATCCCAGCCCTGACTTCAAATTGGGGCTTGTAAACCAAAAATGAAATTCTTAACCCCCTGAGTCCCTCAAGGTCTGATAAGAGACATTTACCATCTACTATCTCTGAAGACTACTGCTTAGAGGATTCATCTATGTAACAAGAACCTTGGCTTTCACAACCCCATTTATCTTAACTCTAGCATTTCTTTATGCTGCCTTCAACTCTTCAAGCAAAGTTTAAGTCTTTCAACCAATTGCCAATCAGAAAATGTTTGAATCCACCTATGACCTGCAAGACCCTACTCCACCCTTCAATGTGTCTCATCTTTCTAGGCTGAACCAATGTTATTGCTTTATGTATTTGCCTGTAACTTCTGACTCCCTGAAATGTATAAAACCAAGGTGTAACCCAACCACCTTGGGCACATGTTCTCAGGACCTCCTGAGGCTGTTTCATGGGCCACACTCATATTTGGTGCAGAATAAACCTCTTCAAATATTGTTCAGAGTTTGGCTTTTCTCATCAACAGGCTTAAAGCTAAACCTCCCATCTCTCATAGGAACCAATTTCTTAAACTCCACTACACAGTTTTATTGCCTGAATTTCTATAAGTCTTCAGTTTTATTTAGCTCTGCTCAGTGTTTTGTTTTACTATTACATTTCTGGTTAACAAATATGACTATCTTGTGTTTGAATCTTAATTCTATTTTCTTTTTTCTTTCTTATATCTATTATTCAGTGTATCTTTTGAAGTCAGCGTCATTCAGAGTTGACTCTCCACATTTCTTGATCAAGAAATTGCAAATACTTCTCAACTTTAAAGAAAAATTTCAGTCCTCAGGAACACACATACAGTATGTTTTTGTTGAGTGGAACAGGTTTAGAAGAAGCAGAAAGCAATGCTGCTTAATTTTGAACTTGTGAGGAAAGATCTTAAAGCACACACAACACAACAAAGTATACATCATAAAGAAAACTACTGATATATTTTATTAAATATATTTTCCTTTGAAAAGAGTTAAAAAATTTATATCTCTGTAGATATAGAGATAGAAATATCCGTAGAGAAAATAATTATCTATAACAGACAAGTCAAAATCTGGAAGAAGGTGTTAAATGTAAAAATATTTAAAAGGATAGATATTTAAAATATATAAAGAATATTTGAAATAAATAAAAGAACCAATAGAAAATAATGATCATAATGTTTGATTGTTGACTTTAAGAAGAATAAACTCAAATGGCCAATAAACTATATAAAATATTTTCAACTTTTTAATTCAAATTAAAAGAAGATAGTATATCATACCTATCAGATGTCATATACATCAATGGTGATATTATTGTACGTGTTGGTCCAGATATGGAGCAAAAAGAACTTTATGCTATTCTAGTGAAGAGCAAATTTGTCAAACACTTTTCAGGCTTTGCAGTGTCTTCACTTGAAGATTATTTTGAAATGCTATATAAATCCATCTTTTGTTCATATTGTAAATGCCTCATAGAAATTCCTGTGTACAGAGGAACTTCCATAAAATTATTTATTGGAGTATTGTGTGTTACATGAAAATGTTTAAATAATCTAAAATTTCATGAAGAGAGCCATTAAATTAAAGCTTATTTACAAGATGAGGTTTTTATAGAAAAAACTAAAACTACATATATATCAACAAGTATAAATCTCAAAAAATCAAAAATGTATATTACAGAATATTCATACATGTTGATGCCACTTTATATATATATTCATATATGTTGATACCATTTATAAACAATTAAAAACCTGTTCATGGGTGAATATATTCTAAAAACATGCAAAAGAATGATATATCTTGATTTCATGGTAGTGGTTATCTCTGAAACGGAGTGAGGAGAATGTTGTCAAGGAGATTATCACAGTGGTCTCAAGTACATATGTAGCATTTTATTTTTCATAAAAACAAGAACTAATATGACACAATATTAAGACTTTAAAGTTTGATCGTATGCAAATGACTACTGATTGTATGGACTTGTATGCTTATTTATATACTTTAATGTTCACTATTATTTTAAATTTATAATACATGCAATAATTATAAATTCATATATTTAGTATTTAAAATACATTTGTCTTGCAGAATCTTGAGTAATCACTAAGTTTATTTTTCTTATTTTACTTTAAGTTCTGGGATACATGTGCAGAACGTGCAGGTTTATTACATAAATATACATGTGCCATGGTGGTTTGCTGCACCCATCAACCCGTAATCTACATTAAGTATTTCTCCTAATGCTATCCCTCCCCTATCCCCCAACCCCTGACAGGCTCCAGTGTGCAATGTTCTCCTTCCTGTGCCCATATGTTCTCATTGTTGAACTCCCACTTATGAAAGAGAACATGCGGTGTTTGATCTTTTGTTCCTGTGTTAGTTTGCTAGAATGATGGTTTCCAGCTTCATCCATGTCCCTGCAAAGGACATGAACTCATTATTTTTATGGCTGTATAGTATTCCATTGTGTATATGTGCCACATTTTCTTTATCTGGTCTGTCATTGATGGGCATTTGGGTTGGTTCCAAGTCTTTGTTATTCTCAATAGTGCTGCAATAAACATACGTGCGCATGTGTGTTTATAGTAGACTGATTTATAATCCTGCTTGGACAAATGGTATTTCTACTTGGAGATCCTTGAGGAATTGCCATACTGTTTTCCACAGTGATTGAACTAATTTCCACTCCCACCAACAGTGTAAAAGCATTCCTATTTCTCCACATCCTCTCCAGCATCTGTTGTTTCCTGACTTTTTAGTGATCGCCATTCTAACTGGCATGAGATGGTATCTCATTGTGGTTTTGATTTGCATTTCTCTAATGACCAGTGATGATGAGCTTTTTCTCATACCTTTCTTGGCCTCATAAATGTCATCTTTTGAAAATTGTCTATTCATATCCTTTGACCACTTTTTGATGGGGTTGTTTGTTTTTTTTTCTTGTAAATTTGTTTAAGTTCCTTGTAGATTCTGGCTGTTAGCCCTTTGTCAGATGGATATGTTGCAAAAATTTTCTCCCATTCTGTAGATTGCCTGTTCACTCTGATGATAGTTTCTTTTGCTCTGCAGAAGCTGTTTAGTTTAATTAGATCCCATTTGTCAATTTTGGCTTTTGTCGCAATTGCTTTTGGTGTTTTAGCCATGAAGTCTTTGCCCATGCCTATATCCTGAATGGATTTGTTTCAGTTTTCTTCTCAGGTATCTATGGTTTTAGGTCTTATATTTAAGCCTTTCATCCATCTTGAGTTAATTTTTGTATAAGGTGTAAGGAAGGGGTCCAGTTTCAGTTTTCTGCATATAGCTAGCCAGTTTTCTCAGCACCATTTATTAAATAGGGATTCTTTTCCCCATTGCTTGTTTTTGTCAGGTTTGTCAAAGATCAGATGGGTGTAGATGTGTGGTGTTATTTCTGAGGCCTCTGTTCTGTTCCATTGGTCTATATATCTGTTTTGGTAACAGTACCATGCTGTTTTGGTTACTGTAGCCTTGTAGTATAGTTTGAAGTCAGGTAGCATGCTGCTTCCAGCTTTGCTTTTTTTGCTTAGAACTGTCTTGGCTATACGGGCTCTTTTTTGGTTCCATATCAAATTTAAAGTAGTTTTTTTCTAGTTCTTTGAAGAAAGTCAATGGTAGCTTAATGGGAATAGCATTGAATCTAAAAATTACTTTGGGCAGTATGGGCATTTTCATGATACAGATTCTTCCTATCCATGAGCATGGAATGTTTTCCATTTGTTTTTGTCCTCTCTTATTTCCTTGAGCAGTGAGTTGTAGCTCTCCTTGAAGAGGTCCTTCACATCCCTTGTAAGTTGTATTCCTAGGTATTTTATTCTCTTTGTAGCAATTGTGAGTGGGAGTTCATTCATGATTTGGCTCTCTGTTTATTATTGGTGTATGGGAATGCTTGTGATTTTTGCACAATGATTTTGTATCCTGAGATTTTGCTGAAGTTGCTTATCAGCTTTAGGAGATTTTGGGCTGAGACGATGGGGTATTCTAAATATACAATCATGTTATCTGCAAATAGAGACAATTTGACTTCCTCTCTTTCTATTTGAATACCTTTATTTCTTTCTCTTGCTTGACTGCCCTGGTCAGAACTTCCAATACTATTTTAAATAGGAGTGGTGAGAGAGGCCATCCTTGTCTTGTGCCAGTTTTGAAACGGAATGCTTTCAGATTTTGCCCATCCAGTGTGATATTGGCTGTGGATTTGTCATAAATATCTCATCATTTTGAGATACGCTCCATGAATACCTAGTTTATTGAGTGTTTTTAGCATGAATGGGTGTTGAATTTTATTGAAGGCTTTTTCTGCATCTATTGAGTTAATCTTGTGGTTTTTGTCATTGGTTCTGTTTATGTTACGGATTACGTATATCGATTTGCATATGTTGAACCAGCCTTGCATCCCAGGGATGAAGCTGACTTGATTGTGATGGATAAGCTTTATAATGTGCTTCTGGATTTGGTTTGCCAGTATTTTATTGAGAATTTTTGCATCAATGTTCATCAGGCATACTGGCCTGAAATTTTCTTTGTTTGTTGTGTCGCTGCCAGATTTTGGTATCAGGATGATCTGGCCTCATAAAATGAGTTAGCGAGAAGTCCCTCTTTTTCTATTGTTTGAAATAGTTTCAGAAGGAATGGTACCAGCTCCTCTTTGTACCTTTGGTAGAATTCATCTACGAATCCTTCTGGTCTTGGGCTTGTTTTTGGTTGACAGGCTATTAATTACTGCCTCAATTTCAGAAATTGTTATTGATTTATTCACGGATTCTACTTCTTCCTCATTTATTCTTGGGAGGGTGTATGTGTTCAGGAATTTCTCATTTCTTCTAGATTTTCTAGTTTATTTGCATAGAGGCGTTTATATTGTTCTTTGATGGAAATTTGTATTTCTGTGGGATCAGTGGTGATACTTCCTTTATCATTTTTTATTTGTCCATTTTATTCTTCTCTCTTTTCTTCTTTGTTTTTCTGGCTAGTGGTCTATATATCTTGTTGATCTTTTCACAAAAACCAGCTCCTGGATTCATTGAATTTTTGGAAGGGTTTTTTGTGTCTCTGTCTTCTTCAGTTCTGCTCTGATCTTAGTTATTTCTTGTCTTCTGCTAGCTTTTGAATTTGTTTGTTTTTGCTTCACTAGTTCTTCTAATTGTAATGTTAGGGCATCGATTTTAGATCTTTCCCACTTTCTCAGGTGGGCATTTAGTGCTATAAATTTTTCTGTAAACACTGCTTTAGCTGTGTCCCAGAGATTCTGGTACATTTTGTTTTTGTTGTCATTGGTTTCAAAAAACTTATTTATTTCTACCTTAATTTTGTTATTTACCCAGTAGTCAATCAGAAGCAGGTTGTTCAGTTTCCATGTAGTTTTGCAGTTTTCAGTGAGTTTCTTAATCCTGAGTTCTAGTTTGATTGCACTGTGGTCTGAGAGACTGTTTGTTATGATTTCTGTTCTTTTGCATTTGCTGTGGAGTGTTTTAATTCCAATTATGTGGTCAATTTTAGAATAAGTGCTAAGTGTTGCTGAGAAGAATGTATATTCTGTTGATTTAGGATGGAGAGTTCTGTGGATGCCTATTAGGTTTGCTTGGTTCAGAGCTTAGTTCAAGCCCTGAATATCCTTGTTAATTTTCTGTCTCACTGTTCTGTCTAATATTGACAGTAAGTCTCTTACTATTATTGTGTGGGAGTCTAAATCTCTGTGTAGATCTCTAAGAACTTGTTTTCTCTATCTGTGTGCTCCTATATTGGGCGCATACATATTTAGGATAGTTAGCTCTTCTTGTTGCATTGATCCCTTTACTCTTATGTAATGCCCTTCTTTGCCTTTTTTGATCTTCATTGGTTTAAAGTCTGTTTTATCAGAGACTAGGATGGGAACCTCAGCTTTATTTTTGCTTTTCATTTTCTTGGTAAATGCTCCTCCATCCCTTTATTTTGAGGCTATGTATGTCTTTCCACGTGAGATGAGTCTCCTGAATACAACACACCAATGGGTCTTGACTCTTTATCCAGTTTGCTAGTCTGTGTCTTTTAATTGGGGAATTTAGCCCATTTACATTTAAGGCTAAGTTTGTTATGTGTGGATTTGATTTTGTCATTATAATGCTAGCTGGTTATTTTGCCGATTAGTTGATGCAATTTCTTCATAGTGTCAATGATCTTTACATTTTGGTATGTTTTTGCAGTGGCTGGTGCCAGTTTTTCCTTTCTATATTTAGTGCTTCCTTCAGGAGCTCTTGTAAGGCAGGCCTGGTGGTGACAAAATCTCTCAGCATTTGCTTGTCTGTAAAGTATTTTATTTCTCCTTCACTTATGAAGCTTAGTTTGGCTGGATATGAAATTATGGGTTAAAAATTCTTTTCTGACTTGTAGGGTTTCTGCAGTGAGTTCTGTTGTTTGTGTGACGAGCTTTCCTTTGTGGATAATCCAACCTTTTTCTCTGACTGCCCTTAACATTTTTTCCTTCATTTCAGCCTTGGTGAATCTGACGATTATATGTCTTAGGGTTGCTCTTCTCAAGAACTATCTTTGTCGTGTTCTCGTATTTCTTGAATTCGAATGTTGGCCTGCCTTGCTAGGTTGGGGAAGTTCCCCTAGATAATATCCTGAAGAGTGTTTTCCAACTTGGTTCCATTCTCCCCATCACTTTCAGGTACACCAATCAAATGTAGATTTAGTCTTTTCACATAGTTCCATTATTCTTGGCGGCTTTGTTCATTCCTTTTCATCCTTTTTTCTCTAATCTTATCTTCACACTTTATTTCATTAGGCTGATCTTCAATCTCTGATATCCTTTATTCCACTTGACAGATTCGACTATTGATACTTGTGTATGCTTCATGAACTTCTCGTGCTGTGTTTTTCAGCTCCATCAGGTTACTTACCTTCTTCTCTAAACTGGTTATTCTAGTTAGCAGTTCCTGTAACCTTTTTTCAAGGTTCTTAGCTTCCTTGCATTGGATTAGAGCATGCTCGTTTAGCTCAGAGGAGCTTGTTATTTCTCAACTTCTGAAGCCTACTTCTGTCGATTGGTCAAACTCATTCTTCGCCCAGTTTTGTGCCCTTGCTGGCGAGAAGTTGTGATCCTTTGGAGGAGAAGAGGCATTCTGGTTTTTGGAATTTTCAGCATTTTTGCTCTGTTTTTTTTCTCATATTTGTGGATTTATCTACCTTTGACCTTTGATGCTGATTATCTTTGGATGGGGTTTTTGCTGGGGTGTCCTTTTTGTTGATGTTGATGCCATTGCTTTCTGTTTCTTAGTTTTCCATCTAACAGTCAGGCCCCTCTTTTGCAGGTCTGCTGGCATTTTCTGGAGGTCCACTCCAGATCCTGTTTGTCTGGGTATCACCATTGGAGGCTGCAGAACAGTAAAGATTGCTGCCTGCTCCTTCCTCTGGAAGTTTCACCCCACAGGGGCACCTGCCAGATGCCAGCCGGAGCTCAACTGTATGAGGTGTCTGTTGACACCTGCTGGGAGATGTCTCCCTGTCAGGAGTCATGGGGATCAGTGACCCACTTGAGGAGGCAGTCTGTCCCTTAGCAGAGCTTGAGCACTGTGCTGGGAGATCCTCTGCTCTCTTCAGAGCTGGCAGGCAAGAATGTTTAAGTCTGCTGAAGCTGTGCCCATGGCTACCCCTTCCCTCAGGTGCTCTGTCCCAGGGAGATGGGAGTTTTATCTGTAAGCCCCTGACTAGGACTGCACCTTTCTTTCAGAGATGCCCTGCCCAGAGGGCTGGAATCTAGAGAGGCAGTGTGGCTACAGCGGCTTTGCTGTGCTGTGATGGGCTTCACTTAGTCCAAATTTCCTGGAAGCTTTGTTTACACTGTGAGGGGAAAACCGCCTACTCAAGCCTCAGTAATGGTGGATGCCCAGCCTCCCACCAAGCTCGAGTGTCCCAGGTCAACTTTGGACTGCTGTGCTGTCAGTGCAAATTTCAAGCCAGTGGATCTTATCTTGTTTGGTTCCATGGGGGTGGGATCCACTGAGCAAGACCACTCGGCTCCCTGGCTTCAGCCCCCTTTCCAGGGGAGTGAACTGTTCTGTCTTTCTGGCATTCCAGGCACCACTAGGGAAGAAAAACAACAACAACAACAACAACAAAAAAAATCTCCTGCAGCTAGCTCAATGTATGCCCAAACGGCCGCCCAGTTTTGTGCTTGAAACCCAGGGCCCCAGTGACGTGTAGGCACCTAAGAGAATCTCCTGGTCTGAGGTTGTGAAGACCATGGGAAAAGTGTAGTATTTGAGCCAGATAGCACCATCCCTCATGGCTTCTGTTGGCTAGGGGAGGGAGTTCCCTGACCCCTTGAGCTTCCTGGGTGAGGCGATGCCTTACCCTACTTCTACTCGCCCTCTGTGGGCTGCACCCACTGTCTAACCAGTCCCAGTGAGGTGAATCGGATATCTCAGTTGGAAATGCAAAAATCACCTGCCTTCTGCGTTGGTCTCGCTGGGAGCTGCAGATCGGAGCAGTTCCTATTCGATCGTCTTGCCCAGGCCCCAAGTTTCTATTTTTGAAGGACTGAGAATGTTAGTCAGCAACACATAATAATTAATTAAAATTCCATGATAGAAGGGAAAAAGTTTGAAATCTGATTGCTCTGTCATCAAACACTAACTGTACATTTAACTTATTTATGACATTCATGACATGAGCATTCATAAGTATGCCCATTCATAAGTAAACCACTTTTTTTATTTATTTGTATTTTTATTTTTTTGAGACAGAGTTTCACTCTCTCACCCAGGTTACAGTGTGGTTGGCATGATTATGACTCACTACAGCCTTAATCGCAGGGGCTCAAGTGATCCTCCCACCTCAGCCCCCCACCCCAAGTGGCTGGGAATGCAGGCAAGCACCACCATGCCCAGCTAATTTTTCAATTTTTGGTGGAGACAGGATCTCACTCTGTTGCCAAGGTTGGTCATGAACTCTTGGCTTCAAGCAATGCTCCCTCTTTGGCCTCTCACAGGGCTGCTATTACAGATGTAAGCTACCATGCCTGTCAAATTTTTAGACTAAGCTCTTTTTGTTTTGTTTTGTTTTAGAGACAGATGGAGTCTTGCTCTGTCGCTCAGGTTGGAGTGCAGTGGCGCAATCATAGCTCGCCGCGGCCTCGAACTCCTGGGCTCAAGTGATCCTCTTGACTTAGCCTCCTGAGTAGCTGGGACTACAGGCATGTGCCATTATGCCTGAATAAAGCCATATTAAAAAATGTCTTCAGTAGAGCCCCCATAATGCTAACAAAACAGGGATAAGAAGATAACAGAATATTGTCAATGAAAGATCAGAGATTTCAGGATTAAGATGTTTGTCTATGCAAGATCTTTATATCAAGTATAGATTCATGTTTTGTATCATTTCTTAAGCATTTCATTCATTTAAAAATATGTACTAAGTGCTATTATACCTCTGTGGACTTTGGCGGGCAAGATATATTGAAGAAATATTATTCTTTATTTATAATGTAGGATTAATCTATCATATCTGATACAAGTAAAATTAACAAGGCAGCAATAAAGTGATATAGAAAACACTTGTTTTTATAGTCAATGAGCTAGTTAAATTAGGGATCTTGATTCTTTGTACCAGCCCTGATCACTTCACAGAACATAAGTGAGAAGGAATTAGCATTACAGTTTTTAAGACATTGTATTTTTGTGACTTTTCTTTATACTGTGTTAACCTCAATTCTACCTAATAAAATATTTGGATTCAGGTAGTGAAATGTTATCATAAAGTAGCCCAAAAAAGGCATTTTTTATCAGTTGAGAAAGAAACAGCAAATACACAGATGCTATAAATTAGAAAGCTGTAACTTTTAGTAGTCTATGATAATATTCAGTGGTATTATCACCTACTTTACTTTGAAAAACATACCACATGCAAACTGAGCTTAGGTTTGGGGCACTGTTGAAAGTCAGAATTTTGGCATATAAGGCTACCTCCTGTTTCTTTTAATAAAGACTGATTGAATTCCTCATTAACAAGCTGAAATGAATGTGAGTTTATTTCTGTCAAGAAAACATTTTTCTTTCTAGTCCCCCAAATCTAAATTATCTGATGATCTATTCATTTGAGTCTTCATAAGATTAAAAAAGCTAATTATTTCTGCATTTCAAACTGAAGATCTTCTATGATGTGGCTTTAAAAATTAAGCCTCATCAAAAGATAAGCCAATGGATGCAAAACTTTCTCAAAAATGTCAGAATAAATGCTTTCTGTTAGACACTATGAAATGCTTCAGAGAATAAGATCAGATTAACAATCTTTCATTTATAACTAAAGTTCTTTAAAAAAAAGTTCTCAATATAGCCTCCATTAAACTGACAGAGGAAAGATGAGATCACAGAATGCTATAAATACAAGATCAGAGTTTTTGAAACTAAGATGTATGTCTACACATGATCTTTGGCTATGTCAGAGATGAATACAAGTTTTGTGGGGAGTCAAACGTATGCAGTACATAACTAATATGCCACTGAAAAGAATAATACAAAATTATGAACACAAAATTAGGTTCAGAGTCTTGGATGGAGTCCATGGAAGTGAGGGGTCTTGACACTTTAACTTTGTTAGCTTCATGGTAAATTCTTTCTTTGAAACAGTTAATTTTGCATGGAGTTCATTGTAAGTAAATAATTAAACAGTGCATCTCAAATAATTATTAAACATAGGCTACAACAACCTGTGATAGTGTAAAAATAAGGCCAAAATCTGTACAGCTGAAGGACACTTTGAAGTACTTCAGAGGACAATGGATAAGGAGTACATTAAAATCTCCCACTATAAACTGTAGACTTGCTTCCTTTTTGCTACTAGTTACTCTAATTTTTTATTTATATATTGTAAGATTATCATATTAGGGTCATGCAAATTGATATTTTTACCTTTTAATTGCATTTGCTTTTTGCTTCATGATAGTGCTATTTTTACCCATTTTCTCTTTTAAGTATTGCTTTGTCTTTGTCTCTGCTTATTCTGGGATTCTAATTACACATTTCTTAACACCCCTCATTGTATCTCCATGTCTTTTACAGTCTCTTTTATATATATATATATATATTTGTTTCTTTACATTTTATTTTACATAATCTCTTCTTTCTCTAGTGAACTAATTATTCAGATGTATTGGATTTTTTGGTAAGTTAATTTACTAAATTTTTTATTTTTTCAATATTGTGTTGTTTTGGAGATAATTTTTGTTTAGTTCTTTGCTTGTAGTTTCTACTTTTTTGCCAAATTTGCACGTTTTCTGAAACATACAAGTATACTTATTTTAACAACTGATTCTAATAACTTCATGTCTGAATTTCTTGTAGCACTGATTCTATTTTTTTCTTAAATTTCAATCATCTGATGTTGACACCTTGTAATTGTATTTATTTTTACTTGTGTGCTGAAACTTATATAAAATTAATTGTAGAAATAATGTCAGACTTTTAATGAAAGTGTCTTCTTTATACCATGCGTTATGTTTGTTGCTGCCTGCAGTCCCTGATTGGGCTGGTCTATATTCAACTTACCTTTCTTAAACAGTGTAGCCTTCTGACATCCAATCAAAAGTGTTTTATCCTGATTCTGTCCCCTTCCTGCTGATAGTGAATGAAAAGGCTGGAAAAGAACTAGAAAACGTCAAGACAGCTACTGAGGGAATGAATAATAATGAGATCAGTATTCAGAATTAAGAAAAAAAAAATTAAAAGACAGTGAATGTAATCCCAGCACTTTGGGAGGCTGAGGCGGGCGGATCACGAGGTCAGGAGATCGAGACCATCCTGGCTAACACGGTGAAACCCCGTCTCTACTAAAAATACAAAAAATTAGCCGGGCGTGTTGGCTGGCACCTGTAGTCCCAGCTACTCGGGAGGCTGAGGCAGGAGAATGGTGTGAACCCGGGAGGCAGAGCTTGCAGTGAGCCGAGATCGCGCCACTGCACTCCAGCCTGGGGGACAGAGCAAGACTCAGTCTCAAAAAAAAAAAAAAAAAAAAAAAAGACAGTGAAGTGTTTTTATGGAGTTTGGGCCAGTTTTCTCTTAGGATTCAATTCTACATGGCACGGCAAAACTGAGGAGCTGAATAGCATTTTTATGATTTACACATAATTTAAAATATTTTAATTTAACTCCATATTACAGTGTGGGCAAGTAAAGAAACCTAATCCATTTTAAGAATAAGTCTGCAGGTGGCAATTTTATAGCCCTTTCCTAACACATAAAGACAGGAAACAACAGTAACCATATTGAGACCATATGTCAGCAAGAAGGACATGAACTCATAATTATGGGTCCACTTTAATATGAAATCTTAACATGCAAATTGTCTTTCTGTTATTTATCCTTGAAGTAGACAGACCACTGTCTAACATATACTCTTCTGCAAGTACAAGGACAAAGAAGTAGCACACATATTCTGATTTGCTGTTTTTTTATTCAAGTTGTCTCAGATAAGATAGTGAGGATGATTTGCTACATTAAATTATTCTGCTTTTGCTATTTGGTATGTGTGTTTTAGCATTGAATCCTGGCAATAGGGATTACAAAGGAACTTTATTCTGTTTGAAAAAATGTTTACTAAACTGTTGATTTTTATTACAGTAAATCTGCTTTTTGATCCCAACCTATTAAGCTCTGATTTATCTTTCACCCTTTAAACAATAACACTTATTTGAAGCACCATTTCCTCCTCAGAGCTCAAATTAACTTTTATTCCACAAATGATGGTGATTTTTAAAAATTTTAGTGAAATTTTATTTCTAAATGTATTTGATAGTAAAACACTCACAGTAAACACTTAATGTCAG
Source organism: Hylobates moloch (assembly GCF_009828535.3). Classification (NCBI taxonomy): domain Eukaryota; kingdom Metazoa; phylum Chordata; class Mammalia; order Primates; family Hylobatidae; genus Hylobates; species Hylobates moloch. Next base: position 123,096,644 of record NW_026652278.1, read on the forward strand.
ACAGCATGTCTGCATAAGCAAACAGGTTAATACATGTTATCTTCTTTAACTCAGCTATATAAAGATGATGATGTGTCCTAATCATGGTACCAATATGTCACTGAAAAATAAAAACTCTTTGATATGTAGTTGATTTTGGTGTATACACAGGCATTTGCCTTCTAGTTCTGGACATGTGGTAATGAAATGGGAAATGTTCCCTTGTCCCTCTAGCAGGGCATTCGATGGGGCTGTGGCTGGCTTCTTCATTCAGTGCCCCGATGCTCACACCCCTAGGGGGAGCGTTCAGATGGGCAGACTGTGGGGCTCCCACCCCATAGCAGTGGCTAGGGATGAATGTTTATGGCTGCAGTGTCAGTGGTCGTGTGTTACAGTGTCTTCTTTCAGTTTAGCCGTCCATAGGTGGCTTGTGTTAGTTTAATTAGACCCCCTGCCTTACTGCAAGGACAGAGGACTTTCTGTATCCCAGCGTTTCTTGCCTTGGTGTACCAAAAGAATCGGATCACAGGTAGGCTTGGAGGATGAGTACAAGGTTCTATTGAGTAGTGGTAGCTCTCAGCAGATGGATAAGAGAGCCAAGCCAGAAGGGGGATGGAGTGGAAGGTGGTTTTCCCCTGGAGTCGGGCTGACCAGCAGCTGGGCTCTCCTCCCACTACCCTGACTAACAACTCTGTATCATTCCATCGATCGCCCTGCCAGCATCTGCTGGTGTCTCTGTGTGTTCTGCCAGCATGCTCCTCTCGACATCCAGTTGCTTGTGTGTTCCTCTCGATGTCTGGCCGCTTGTGTCTCTGCCCACTAGAGTCTCAGGGTTTTTATAGGCACAGAATGGGGGTGTGGCAGGCCAGGGTGGTCTTAGAAAATGCAACATTTGGGCACAAAAACAGGAGTGCCTGTCCTCACCTAGGTATGTGGGCACAGGTCCAGGAGTGGAGACCTCTCCAGGGACCTCACTCTTCTCCTCCCAGCACTTCCCTACCTCTTTCTAGTATCAGTAATATTGTTCCTTCCCACCCCTATGAAATTGGGTATTGCCATGTGGTGTTTTAGATGCTGAAGAATTTGATGGAATGGTTATTGTCATTTCAGAGCAAAAGCTTTAAAGGACGTTATACTATGTGTTATAATGCTTTTCCCACAAAAATGATAGTATTAGGATGCATGGGGATGGCCTGTATCAGCCTGGATCTTTAAAGGACAATCACAAGCATTCTCCCCAAATCCATTGCAGACATATCACATGGATAAGAAATAAACACTACTTATTTTAAGACAGTTATTTTAGAATTGTCGTAACTGCAGCAAATCTAGTCTATTTTGAATTATGTACTACCAAAGGCTCCCAATCTTCCACATCTAAAAGCATGTAGCTATAGATCTAGTTTATTTGGGAACTATAATATTATTCTTCAACAGTTTTCTTTCATCTGACCACAAATTTTTAAAGATGCATGAACACACAAAAGTCATATTTATGTATTTTAATCCAGCCTGAACAGTAATACTAATAGAATTTATTATAATGAAGACCATTGAAGAAGCAAAATAACAGTAGGTGAACAAGAGTTAGTTCTGAATTGGAGAAAATGAAAGTTGTGTATGATTTTAGAATTATATATTTATAATAGCTTAAAGCTCAGATGTACCACAGATATCAGTTTTTTTCCTCTAAACTTCTTTATTTTGTAAATTGACACATTGGATCCATTGAGTTTACTTAAGATGTATCAGGAGTGGGAGAGCTAGATCTAGAACCGTGTTTTCAGTATTCCCAATCCAGTGCCCTCTTCAGACAGAAAAGTGAAGTCAGTTTTACTGCTTCTAACATTTAACTGCTTGGTTTATTAATGGGCCTTAATTTACTCAAAATATATGAGTAGATAGAAGAACTGAAACCATTTTCTATAACTTTCTCTCATTAGTTCCAGGTCATTCTAAATGACAAATGTTTTATATGAGAAAAAAAGTAAATCCTGTCCGGATTTTACACCCAGTGGAGGCCGAACAAAACCCTTACTGCCTAAAACATACATAAGTAATGGATAAATAATGAAGAGAGAAGTGTAGGTGAGCTCAAGAGCAAGAACATGATCTGCCATAAACAAAGAGGTATCCCAAAGGCATAGTAAGAAATAGGGGCTATCAAGATTGCAAGTCTCAAGCCCCACAGATGGTTAAGTAGCAGGACGTTATTCTCTACATAAAGCAAAGAAAACTGTCAGGATAAAGCTATCTCTCATTCATGAATTAGGAATAGAAAAATTCTACTCCTCATCCTGGAGATATATTCTAGAAATTGGTTGCCCATTCTGGATGTAAATGGAATAACACACAAGATTTATGAAGCCTTAGACACTATTCTGCATGAGTGTGGTAACAAAATTTGCCGTGTGCATGTGTACTGAGACTCCAGGTTAAGGAACAAACCCCAAAATTGGTCCTGACCCAATAAATGACACACAGTACAGACTGAGATAAATGGGAAATTACCCCACAATATTTTATTTACAAACAAGATCACGTGAATGACTTTTATGTCTGTTACCCAAACACTGGGGGTTTGGTCTAGGTCCTGCTCCTTGCCACACAGAAAGCCAATCACTGAGACAATGAATATTCCCAGGAGAGAAGGTTTTAATCCGGTACTGTACCCGATGAGATCAGTCTCAAATCCATCTCCCTGACTGACTTAAGAGTTTTTACAGCAAGGAAAGAATGCAACTGTGTGGGGAAACAGGAACTAGGGAAGGGTAAGGAAGAATAGTTGGTTAACAACAAGCAGGTGGTCAGTGAGGAAAATATGAACTGAGAGGAGTAAGGAAGCAATCATGACAAATGAGAGTCCTGGCATCTCATTGTCCAGGTGCTGTGATATAGTGAGTTTTATTTCTTTGATACTTTTGAAGAGGCTGAGGGTCTTCTGATAAAGGAACTCAGATAAAACAAATGGAAGTTTCAAGCCTTAAGACCAGAAAGATCAATTTCTATGTTCATCAAAAAAAAATGTCAGTGGGACTATTGGATTGGTTTCAGATCTTGCTAATGTTCTGTTAAACACACACGGACATTCATACACATACATACATACAGACATGAGTAAATCCTCTAACGTTCCATTTAGTCAGTGGATAAAAGAAGAAGCACAATTGTACTAGAGTAAATGAAAGTAATATTAAAAAATACAGAGGGCATTATAAAACTAGGTTAAGTTTTTTTAAAGACTAGAGCAAATAGAATGCAAAAAATAAATCATTAAAAGATAATAATGACAATAACAGATGATAACAGATAATAATATTAATAAATAATAATAAATAAAACTACAAATCATCTAGACAGAAAATTAAATGTGTGAAAATTAAAATAAATAATCATTAAAATAAAATAAACATTCAATAAATATGTTAAAATAGACTAGTAATACATAAAAAGAAAAGTAAGAAATTGAAAGTCATATCTAAGTCTGAGGAATTTGTGTCCTGACCAAAAAAACTGTGATTTTTCAGGCTGAATTATGGATAATTACAAAGGCTTGATACACAGTCAACACTGACAGTCTCAGAGGGGAGTTGCAGTCAAGGACTCAGGCTTCTCTTGCCAGCCATGCTCCTACACACATTTACATTCCTAGCCAGGCACCCTTATCTCTAGGTCTCTTTACCTGAGGCTTTGCCACCACTGATAAGACCTTTCTATGGAAGAGGAAGAGTAGAACCTTTAAGACACTGCTTCCCAATCTTACATAGTACTCAGAGCTTTCTACTCCTAGCCCTTACCCCCATTTTTCTTGCCCTTATCCCCCTTCCCCACCCTATAACCCACAAAACTTCAGGAGCCTTTTGTTCAAGGTTCTTGTGGCAGTGGGATGAGCCTCACATCTGTGTTGGAGGGTCAAGCTTCACTTGACCCTCACTTGACCCTCCACTGGTATGCTGTTCTGTGGGGGAAAAATAAAACAAGGAAGAGTCTAAATTTTCTCTGGTTTAGCCTCTTGCTCATACTATTATAATAAGTAATTAAAAACTTTACCATTGCTTCCATTTTTAATCTGCTAATCTGACACCTGGCAGCTCAGCTATCCCTCTCCAGGTGGTTCAACTCCTGTCAAAGTCAGTAGGACAAGGTGCTATATAATTATATATTAAAATGACAAATACAAAAAAAATTAAGAGATGTGAAGGGTGAGATAAAAAAAATCATACATCTAATGAGCCTTACGAGTTAGCACTAGAATGATAAATAACAACATATACTAGTTATTTGAAAAGGCAAATAAATATATCATTGGCAAAACTGAACAGAATTTTAAAGAGTAAAAAAGAAATGATGAAAATATAAGAAAGGACAGCAGTAGATTATTTATAGTATTAAAAAGTTTTCAAAACTAAGAATAATTTTATGCCAATAATTTTGACAATATAGATGAAAGAGATGGAGAATATCTAAGTTATTCATAATAACCCAAATGATAGAAATAGATAAATGGCCTAAGCAAAATTTTAAGATGGCCCCACACTCATCATTGGTGTGGAAGTCCTCAAGGGGGTCCTTTTAAAGAGTATTTAGAGTATAGAGATGAAAGAAGTCATAGAGACTTAAAGCTGCAGCAGCTTCTCTTGTTAACCTTGAAGAAGCCAACAGCCTTGTAAAGAGATGCAGAATCCCATGGGCAGCTTCTGAAGGGTGAGGATAGTCCTCCGTTGACAACCAGTCAAAAAATTATAACCTCAGTCCTACAACCTCAAGAAACTAAATTTTACTACAGCTTTAATGAGGTTGAAAGAAGACTTCAAGCCTCTGGAGATACTACTGTTGTGGCCAACACTTGATTTTAGGCTGGTATGGGACCCAGCTAACCCCTACCTGAATTCCTGACCCACAGAAATGAACATAAAAAATGGGGGATATTTTCCATTACTAACTTCATGGTAATTTGTTATGGATTAAGAGAAAACCAATCAAATAAACAACTCACCAATTTATTCTATGAAGTTACGACCTGGTTAAAAATATGTAAATATTTTGAAGGAAAAAGAAATGAAAGATAAATATATGACAATAATTTAAAATAAAATATTAGCAAAGTAGCAATACAAGAGGGCCTCTCTCAAGAAACATATGTTTAATAGTATATATAAAAGAGTCATATATACAAAAATTTATACTAGTAAATCTTCAAAGATATTTACCTTCCATGTAATCATTTATATTTTTATTTTAGGGTAAATGAGTTCCCAAAGTGCAAATTATGTCAATTTAACATAAAGACAATTTTGCCAATTATTTTTAAAGTTAGTATTCTTTTGTTTTTTAGTCAAAACTTCTAATAATGTTGTGCAATATTTTTCACAGTTCTACCCCATCTATAATTTAATACTGATTAAATATTTACATATGTAATGTGTTTTTTATCAATTGTTGGAAAAAAATAATAAAATATTTTCTCATTGTAAAATAATTTATTGATAAATTAAGTAGCGACTAAGGTATGTGCCAATCATTGCCTTATACTCCTTTAAACAACAAGTGTAATCTCTAAATAAAAAAAGCTTAAGTATATATTGTAACAAATTTAATATTTACAACTGTTTTATGACATTGGAGTATTATCTTCACAAAGAGATGAGTATCTTTTCCAGTGTTGTATAGCTGCTAAGTGGTAGAGCTGGGATTTGAACTAAAGCACTCAGATTTTAATACCACATCATTAATCATTATGTTACTGCTCTATGCTAAAAATAGTAGGGTAGAGAAAAAGGTAACTCTTATCTATATCTCCATATATTAGTGTTGGAAAGATGAGTCACAATGATAAGTATTAACACATTTTTCAGTGCAGAAGTTTATTTAAAAATAATCTGTAGGATAACAGTTTTCAAATGGAATCAACAAAATCAAAACATATGTGACAGACTTGAAGAAAATATTACCAAAATATGAATAGAGATGTGAATAATTCATAAGATCTAGACAAGCAAAACAAGCACAATAAATCGATACACAAAAAGATAAACATTTCACAGAAAAGAAATATTAGAGGAGAAATAAATATATACAATTATTTTTATCCTAGCTGGGAGAGAAGTGACAGTTAATACAGTGAGATAAATCTTACAACTATCATATTGTAAAAAATAAAACAAAATTTTCTAAGATCCAGGATTGTTGAAGATATAGAAAAAAATAATAATTTTATATTTTGTTTATCTGACAGTGAATTGAACCCGCCTTTTCAAACAGAGTTTAGCATTCTTTAAAAATAATTTCTGGGAAGTGGCTAAGATGGCTGACTGAAAGCAGCTAGTGTGCATGGCTCTCACGGAGAGGAACGAAAGGGGCAAGGGAACACAGAACTTTCAGCTGAAACATCCATGTCCTTGCATTAGGACTAATCAAGAAAACAACTTGACCCATGGAGAATGGAGAAAAGCAAGGCAGGATGACCATCCACCAGGGAGCAATACAGAACCAAGGGGACCTCCCCTGTCCTGGGAAGTGGTGAGTGAATGTGCAACCCTGGGAACCCACACTTGTCCCACTGATCTTTGCAACTCTCGGATCAGGAGACCCCCGACATGAACCCACTCCACTAAGGCCTTCAATCTGAGTGGAGTCTCGGCAGAATGGCCACTCAGGCACACGTAGAGACCCAGGAGCTTTAGATACTCTGGCTGTCTGGCAAAAGTAGCTGCAACTCCAGCAAAGTGGGAGTTTAGACCCCCATGCATACCCCTAGAAAAGATACTGAATTTAGGGGGATGAGCAGTGATAGTTTGCAGGCCCGGCTTCCACGGTGCCTCACAGGATAAGACTTAAAATTCCAGCCAGGCACTGGTAGCAGCATTGCACCTCCCTGGGACATGGCTACACTAACTTTTTAAGTGGGTCCTCAATCTTGTTACTACTGACTGGGTGAGAATTCTGAACAGGGGTGTTTAGCCAGCATTCTGGCTGGCAACAGGCCTGTACTTTTCTGGGACAGAGCTGCCAGAGGGAGGTGCAGGCTGCCATCTTTGCTGTTTGGCAGCCTTCACTGGTGTTACTTCCAGGTACTGGAAAATCTGAGTTGACTAGGGACTGAAGTGGACCCCCAGCATACTGCAGCTGCCCTACAGAAAAGTGAACAGAATTTTAAATGGGTGCCCATTCCCATATTTCCCAACTGAATAGTTCCTCCAGGCCTGACCCTCTAGCCACCCCCTACTAAAGCTACTGAGCCAGTAGCAGCTCAGCAACTCCCTGGACAGACCCTCCAGGGGCAACTGAAAGGCACTCTAATGCTGCCTCTACAATTGAACTGCCCTTGCCACCCTTTGACTAATGAAGGAGCAAATACCGTAATTGCCTTATCTACACTTCCAACAAGCTGCAGTCAACCCAAGGAGAGGAAGACAGTCTGTTTCCCATGGGTCCCACACATCCCCCACTGCTTATCACCAGACAGGGAACCCCTAGCTTGCTTTTACAGCACAGACCCTCCATCCAGGGCTAATTGCACTAAGCAATTGCTAACCCACATCTCCTGGTGTGGAGCAACCAATAGACAAGCAAAGTGAGGGAGCAGCAAGCCAGCTGATGTGGAGCCCACAGCGTTTGGTGCAGGAGCATCTGTAGCAGAGCATGACCAGGGCCAGCCATCCTTCTAAGCCCGACTTTCTCCCATAAGAGACTTAGCCCTAGGAAATTGTCAGACCTGATCTTTGCAGGGCAGTCTTGCACATCAGATGGAACTGGTCAGACCTGAGCACTCCTTGGTGTGCTGGCCTCTCCTGGGAACCCAGCCTAGTCTCATGTGCTTACAGGGCAGTTGTGGGTTCCCTGAGGGCCCATACCATAGCTTCTGTGCTGGTGCATTGTGCCTGACTGGTGGAGAGCTCCACTGAGGCGGCTCCTACACTCACACACCAGCCCACATGTTTCTTCCCCATAATGTAGCTTCCCCCAAGCCATGGCAGCAACTCTGCACATCAATTTGTGGTACATGTCTGCACAGAAAATTTTTACTTCACTTGCCAGCACACAGGAGTGCAGCACATCCCCTACCCCCACTGACCACCATTGCAGACTGACCCTTGGTGGATTCAGAGTCAGCAAGCCCCACATCTGCCAGCACCCTGCTCTTGCACTAACGCTGTGCAAAGACCAGGAGATCTTCCCACACAGTGAGTGATGGCTTCTGCCTGCAGGGCACAGTGAAGGCACCTAGACCTGAGCTGGCCAGCAGCCTGCTCCAAATAATGAAATTAAGGCAAAAATTCAAGAAGTTATTTGAAACTAATGAGAACAAAACTACAACATACTAGAATCTCTGGGACACAGCCAAGGCAGCATTAAGAGGGAAATTTATAGCACTAAATGCCCACAAAAAGTTTAAAAGATCTCAAGTTAACAACCTAACATCACATCTGAAAGAATGAGAGAACCAAGAGCAAACAAATTGCAAAGCCAGCAGAAGACAAAAAATACCCAAAATCAGAGCTAAATTGAAGAAGACAGACACAACATATCATTCAAAGGTCAACAAATTCAGGAGCTGTTTTTTGAAAAAATTAATAAAATGGGTAGTTTGCTAGGTAGACTAATAAGTAAGAAAATAGAGAAGATTCAAATAAACAGAATCAAAAATGACAAGGAAGATATTACCATTCACCTCAAAGAAATACAAACAACCATCAGAGAACATTATTAATAATATTATGAATATTATTTCCAGTTTATATTATGCACATAAACCAAAAAAATCTAGAAGATGTGATAAATTCCTGGATACATACACCCTCCCAAGACTGAACCAGGAAGAATTTGAATCCCTAACCAGACCAATAACAAGCTCTGAAATTTAGTCAGTCATAATAAATAGCCTACCAAGAAAGAAAAAGCACAGGACCAAATGGATTCATAGCTGAATTATACCAGATGCACAAAGAAGAGCTGGTTCCATTCCTACTGAAACTTTTCAAAAAAAATTTTAAGAGGAAGGACTCCTCCCTTACACATTTTATGAGGCCAGCATCATTTTGATACCAAAACCTGGCAGAGATATAACAAGAAAAGAAGACTTCAGGCCAACATGTTTGATGAACATCAATGCAAAAATCCTCTGTAAAATACTGGCAAACTGAATCCAGAAGCACATCAAAAAGCTTATCCACCACAATCAAGTAGGCTTCATCCCCAGGATGCAAGGTTGGTTCAACATATGCTAATCAATAAATGTGATTCATCACATAAATATAACTAAAGAGAAAATATTACATGATTATCTTGATAGGTGCAGAAAAAGCTTTAAATAAAATTCAACATATCTTCATGTGAAAAACTCTGAATAAACTAGGTAATGAAGAAACATACCTCAAATAATAAGAGCCATATGTGACAAACCCACAGCCAATATCATCCTGAATGGGCAAAAGCTGGAATCATTCCCCTTGACAGCTGGCACAAAAAAAAGAATGTTCTTTCTCACCACTCCTATTCAACATAGTATTGGAAGTTCTGGCAATAGAAAGAAATAAAGCACATCCAAATAGGAAGAGAGGAAGTCAAACTATATTTGTTTGCAGATGGCATAATCCTACATCTAGAAAACCATCACTTAGTCTCAGCCTAAAAGCTTCAGAAGCTGATAAACAACTTCAGGAAAGTTTCAGGATACAAAATCAATGTGCAAAAGTCACTAGTATTTCTATACACCAAATAAAGTCAAGCTGAGAGCCAAACCAGGAAGAAACTCATTCACAATTACCACAAAAAAATGAAATACCTAGGAATACAGCTAACTAGATAGGCAAAATATCTCTACAAGAAGAACATCAAACCAATGCTCAAAGAAAGCAGAGATGACAAAAACAAATAAAAAACATCCATTCTCATGAATGGGAAGAATAAACTTCATAAAAATGGCCATATTGCAACAAGTAATTTATAGATTCACTGCTATTTCTATTAGACTACCATTGACATTCTTCTCAAAACTAGAGAAAACTATTTTAAAATCCATATGGAACCAAAAGAAAGCCTGCATAGCCAAGACAATTCTAAGCAAAAAGAACAAAGCTGGAGGCATTATGTTACCTGACTTCAAACTATACTACAAGAATACAGTAACCAAAACAGCATGGTACTAGTACAAGAACAGATACATAGACCAATGCAACATAATAAAGAACCCAGAAATAAGAACACACACCTACAACCATTTGATCTTTGACAAACCTGCAAAAAACAAGCAATGGGGAAAGAATTCCCTGTTTAATAAATGGTGCTGTGATAACTGGCTAGACATATGCAAAAGATTAAAACTGGACTCCTTCTTTACAATCTGTACAGAAATTAACTCAGGATGGATTAAAGACGTAAATGCAATAGTCAAAATTATAAAAACCCTGGAAGACAACCTAGGCAATACCATTCAGGACATAGGCGTGGTCAAAGGTTTCATGATGAAGATGCCAGAGCAATTGCAAAAAAAGAAAAAATTGACAGATGCAATCTAACTAAACTTAAGAGCTTCTGCACAGCAAAAGAAACTATCAACAGAGTGCACAGACAACCTACAGAATAGGAGAAAAATTTTGCAAACTATGCATCAGACAAAGGTCTAATATCCAGCATCTATAAGGAACTCGAACAAACTTACAAGAAAAAAAAAAACCTATTTAAAAATGGGCAAAGGATATAAACAGACACTTCAAGAGTAGACATACATGTGGCCAATAATCATATGAAAACAAGTTCAACATCACTGGTCATTAGAGAAATGCAAATCAAAACCATAATGAGATACAATCTCACACCAGTCTGAATGGCTATTATTAAAAAGTAAAACAACAACAACAACAACAACAACAACAACAAAACATGCTGGCGAGGCTGTGGAGAAAAAGGAATGTTTATACACTGTTTTGGGAAGTGTAAATTATTTCAATTATTGTGAAAGAGTGGCGATTCCTCAAACACATAAAGACAGAAAAACCTTTATGCCAGACAGAAATACTTCAAAGACATAAAGACAGAAATATTTATTTGACCCAGAACCGCCATTACTGGGTATAGACCCCAGGGAATATAAATCATTCAATATAAAAATGCATGCATGTGTATGTTTGTTGCAACACTATTCACAATAGCAAAGAAAATGGATCAACCTAAATGCCCGTCAATGGTAGACTGCATTAAGAAAACGTTGTACATACATACCATGGAATACTACGCAGCCAATAAAAAGAATCAGATCATTTACTTTGGAGGGACGGTTGGAGCTGGAGGCCATTATCTTTAGCAAACTAAGGAATAGAATACCAAATACCACATGTGCTCACTTATAAATGAGCGCTAAATATGAGAGAACACATGGGCACATAGATGGGAAAACACTCTGGGGCCTATGGGAGGGTAAAGGGTGGGAGGAGGGAGAGGATCAGGAAAAACAACTAATGAGTACTAGGCTTAATACCTGGGTGGTGAAATAATCTGAACAACAAACCCTCCTGCACATGTACCCCTCAACTTAAATAAATGTTTAAAAAAAAAAAAAAGGTAAACTCAACTGGAAAAAAATTAAAATAAAAAAAAGTGTAAATATGATTACCTTTTGACTTTTAAAATAATGCATGCCAATGAAAATAAACGTTATTTTCAAGGCTAGGATGTTAATGTCCTAAGATTATCAAGTTGCAACCTACTTGTAAGAGATCACTGAAGAAAGTATAAAATAATACACAGTTATTTTTAAAAGTTGTCACATAAGTGGTATGGTTAGCTCCAAGAGTTCTAAAGCAAACATAAAAATACATTTTTACATCAAATATATTTATTTCTATCTGCACATACTTAAAATTTAATGTGCTAGCAACCATTGTATATAAAATTTGAAAGTTTATTAATTTACATGTGGACTAACATGAGAAAAGTTTTATTTTTAAAAAAGTCAGGAAAAGAAGAATTGAATGGGAGGAAGGGAAGATGAGAATTTAAAAAGACTACCAAGGAAGTAGGGGAAGGAGGAAAATTGGAGAAAGGGTTAAAGAATAAAAACAATGAAAGCATTAAATGTGCAATTAAAATAGAATCTATGGTATGAATTAAGGAAGGAACAAAGAAAGATAACTCAATAAACCCTACAAGACCCTTACTTGTCAAATTTTTAGAAAAAAAATATACTTAGAAAAATTTTTATTAAAGTCTCATTATAATTAGTAAATAATTGTGTAGGAAAATGAAAATGGCTATACATACTTATAAATCAAGAAAAGCTTAGAACACAGTATTGTTGTCAATTCTTTAGTTGGGATAAAAATTTAAAAAGAAAATACAAAAATATAAAAGGTTTTACAGATGTTGTCATTTCCCTCACATATATATTAGGACTCATATATAATTATTCAGGAGACCATGAAGTGAATTAAGGAGTTGTGTTCTAGTAAAACAGATCCTGACAACTTCAAAGTTATAGGTATATGGGACGATAGAAAGTATAGTATGGTCTCCTTTTCTGCATATATTCAAAATTTCCTTTATAGATTTTTCTTTTAATCCCTATGTCCTGGTTTACAGATTTTAAGATATATTACACCAATGGGAAGGGATTAACATACTGCCTGGCATTCAGTGGGCATAAAAGTAATCATCTATATTATTGTGTCTGATTTAAAAATTGCCTTTGATAAGATGGACAAAATTACCTAAGATTAAGTTCATCTATGTTATTAAGAGGACCTTTTAACTCTCCGTGAAAGAGAGAAAGAAAGGAGAGTAAAAAGAAGAAAGGAAGGAAGGAAGGAAAGAAAGGAAAGAAAGAAAGAAAGAGAGAGAGAAAGAAAGAAGAAAGAAAAAGGAATGAAGGAAAAAGAAAGGAAAAGAGAAATGAATGATGGAGGGAAGGGAAGGGAGAAGGAAGGAGAGAGAGAGAAAGAAAGAAAGAAAGAGAGAAGAGAGAGAAGGAAGGAAAGGAAGGAAGGAGAAGGAAGGAAGGAGAAGGAAGGAAAGGAAAGAGGAAGGAAGGAAGGAGAAAAAAGGAAGAAATGAAGGAAGGAAAGAGAAAAAAGGAAGGAAAGAAGGAAAGATGGAAGGAAGGAGTGAGAGAGAAAGGAAGGAAGGAAGAAGGAAGGAAGGAAAAAAAGGAAGACAAAGAAAAAATAGAAAAAACGAACGAACAGATTTAGGCAGAGGCTTAAATTAGGGTTTCCTTGAGCTCTCCAGAGCTCCAGTTATTTTGAGTAAATCTACTTCCCCGTTACATACCCATACCACCCACTCACCAGATTAGTGTCTCCATCATGACTAAAAACTGCCTATGCAACCAGTTCCCCAAAATAGATTATGTTGTAATGGAGGTTTCCCTGAGCCAGTCAATCATTCAGGCACCACCAGTAGGTAAAGTCTCCAGGTTGTACATCATCACCAGGGCTTGCCTCCATCAGTCTGGTCTGCTCCAAAAATCACCATCCCCAACCAAGCGATGTACTGTACTTTCTGGAATTTCCAGCCTGATCTAAGCAAGATCATACAGTTTTCAATATTTTAAAGAATATTTTTGTTTCAGTTGCAATTGATTGCTTCCATCTGTAACATATTCTTTGCTAACTGGGTTAACAAATATAGGCATATTTTTCTCACATAATCTGAAGTCCACATATAGGCAGTTCCTAGCTTTGGTTCGGTCTCTGTTCAGGCTCTGCAATTCTCACAATGTTGGTTTGTTGCCTTCATAATTTTGCCTTGCCTCTTAGTCATAAGAAGGCTGATGTATCTCAAATCATCTGGCCATATTTGAATCTGATAAAATTTTTAAAAATGGAATTTGTCCTGTTGTGTCTGCTGCTTGAGCAAGAAAACAAAAGCTGTCCAATGACTCATTCTTACCACTTACTGGTTAAATACAGGTTGTGTGACCTCCTGTAATTGTAAGAGATACTGTTTTAATTATGGAAAATGGGCTTCCTGAGAAAGAGAAAGGCAGCCTGTGTCATTCAAAGCTAGCCCGCTACTGTCGGCTATGCTTTGGTGGTGACAGAAGCTGGCCTGCTGCTCACAGTGAGGCCTTGGTGTTTTCTGTTGAACATAAGGACTTTTTTTGAATATTAATGGAATATTAACATCAGATAAGGCAAATCTGCAACTGTAATTAATCAATGAAAAACAAGTCAGTAACATAAACTTGTATGATCACAGTACAAAATATATTTTTCTAACCACAAAAATGTCTAAATGTCTGTTGATTTTTTGAAACAGAGTCTCACTTTGTTGCCTAAGCCAGAGTGCAGCATTGTGATCAAGGCTCACTGCAGCCTCAACATCCTGATCCCAAGTGTTCCTCCCACCTCAGCCTCCCAAGTAGCTGGGACCACAGGTCTGTGCCACCACAATGAGCTATTTTTTATTTTTATTTTTGTAGAGTCCTAGAGAAGTCTCCCTATGTTGCTTTGGCTGGTCTCTAACTTTTGGGCTCAACTGAAACCCCCACCTCAGCCTCCCAAAGTGTTGGGATTAAAGGCATGAACCACATCTGGCCCCCTTATCTTAACTAATAGGAACGACTGCCTCTTCTTTAACAATTACTAGTTTATCCTTGACCTAGTCTATCCTTCTTATAGGTAAGATGAATTAAAATGATCATAGATTGACCCCTGCCTCTTGATAGCATCCAATCTAGAGCAAAGCCTTGCTACCCAAAGTCCATTTCAATCTCAACCAAAGTCCAAAAATATAATAATTCCTTTGTAACATCGTATTACTAAAATGCCCCACATTTCCCCATGGTGTGTGTCTCACCTCACAATGTGCTGGTCAAGTACAAGTGTGCTCCCAGGGGTCTTTACCTGGAAAGCAGTGGTGAATAAAAGCAGTAGTGAATACCTCCACTCTGACTTCTCTAGTTCCAATAGCCTGTTGCTCCAGTTCACTCAGTCAGAAACTCCCATTGTTATATTCTAAGCTTCGTGATTGTCAGTAGCTGTAGAACTATAAAAAAACTCAATTTCAAGCATCCCACTTTATTCAACACTTACCTTTTTCCAACACTTTCTAATTTGTCTTTTTTTAGTACCTACATTCCAAAAATATTTTTACTTCCTCAAAGTCTGTAATTAATTGACTTGACCCATTTTTTTCTATCTCATTAGCCATTTCTTTACTGATCTTTCCTAGATATTATTCATGCTTGGTCCATTTTGTACTCTTCATTGCCCTTGGCCATTTATACATTTATACACAGTCCTTGCTCCAATTTTTCTATTAAACGTATTTCATATAACTGCAACCTTGATAGAAACTAAATTCTCTGTTCTGTTCCTTTCCCCGAGCAGCAGAATGTGCACATACATGAAAGATAACTGATCCATCCATCCATATAAAAAATAACTTTTCTGACTTAAATATGTAGCTACAAAATTTGTGTTTCATACTTTCTTACTCTCCCCCAAAAATATTTCACGTCTTTATCTCTTTTGAACATCCCATACATATTCTATCTTCCTATCCTCAGCTGATAATTTCCTTCTATTCTGCAAGGGACTGAATATTTATACCTGCCCCCCACCGTGGCTTCCACCAAATTTAGATGTTGAAATTGTAACCTCCCAATGAGATAGCATTACAAGATGGTGCCTTTAAAGTATAATTAGGTCATGAAGGTAGAGCCCTCATGAATGAGATTAGTGCCCTTATAAAAGGAACCCAACTTCTTTTTGCCGGGTGAGAATACAATCCTGTTGTGCAACCCCAAAGAGGGCTCTCACTGGAATCGAACCAGGCTGGCACCCTGATCATGGGACTTACAGCCTCCAGAACTGTGAGAAATACATTTTTGTTGTTTGAAAGTGTCTCAGACTATGGCAGTTGCAGCAACCTGAATTGGTGAAACACTATTCCAATGAGATAATTTGAAGCATTTGGAAGAGTCTAATTTTCCGGGCATCAAATTTTGCAATGAAACTGTGCCTTTACCAATATATTCTATAGTCCATTCTGATGTCACAAGTTTTTATTTTTATTCAAAGCCCCCTCTTTAGAGCTGTATCCTGGATCATTATTTTTTTCATCTTTTCTCAAATACTTTTTTCTGGAAATTACCTCTTCTCCCTCTGGTATAATTAATTGTCTTCTTTTTATTTACTCATCCCATCAGATTAAATACATGTAATATCTTCCATCTTAAAAAAAATTTCTCTGATCTCACATGCCACTGTTTATCCAATGTTGTTCCTTTTTATAGCAAGTATCGTTGCAAGTGTTGTTTTTATTTGCTGTTTCAATATTTTACTTCTGACTCTCCATTAAAACATATTTTATTATGAAATATGTTATATAATCAAAGTGACAATACATACACTATTTCAAGAAATTGAAGATGACATTAATTGTAGGACGTATCACTGTTTTATCTATCAATAAGAGAGCATTAACAGTAGCGGGTACAACTATAATATAATAACATTGATTGGCAGATACATTGCAATGGTGATAATGTGAAAAATGAACATTTTAGAAATGCAGTACCATATTATTTTTATTAATATAGTAGAAGAATTTAGCAAATAATATTCTTGTACACATATAATAAAAAGAAGGACTCTGGGTTGGGGTTATACTGCTGACTGCTTTCAAGTCCCTACCCCTCCTCTTTACTTTATGCTTCACATCTGGGCAATCTGTGGTGGAAGGTGGCACAGGCTCTTAATTCCGATCAAACTAGGCGAACCTCAGCTGTAGGGGGCAGGCTCCACTATGGTATTCTGGTCATTTTGTACACATCTAAGTAGGCCACATGGGCATAGGCTTGACCCGCACCTGGTCTGAGTTTTTGCTGGAGCATGGTGTGATCTGATCTGCCTGGGACGTGAGTGGGATCCTTGTAAGAAGCTGTTCCGAGATAATCTCCCACTTGCCTCTTTGTCTTACGTGGGAGGCTGGGAGAAGGCAGTGTTTCTGAACCTATCAGTTTCTGAGGTATGGGAATATTGGCCTTGCTTTCCCCCTCAGAGTAGAGCTATAAAATTTAGACTCCTCAGTAATGAGATATTCTACTACTCATGTTGTGGTAATTAAGCACTTTTGTTGTGATGCCAGCCTTCTTGGTATATGGGACCAGGATCACAGGGTTCCATCATTTTTTCCTTTATTCTTTTTTTTGCTATCTATGCACATAATAAACTATACTAATGTAGATATTACTGAGGCGATGCATCAGTCCTTGGCTTTTCCTGTCTTCTGCATCTGTAAGCTTGACACCAGCCTCACCAGCTCCACCTTCCGACCAACATAAAAGCCCAATACCACCTGCATCCTCTTACTTTTCTTTCACTTTAGACTTAACGTTGGCCCTTCTACTTCTGTCAAAGACAAAATTAAAACAAATTTAGTTTAAAGATCTCAGTCAGCATTATTGTAAATTGGGCAACACTCCATTCTATGAAATAAAATAAGTGTTCCAATGAGCTGCGTAGAGGTGGGTGGTTTTATGAAAAAAGTAGCCAAAGAAAGCAGAAACAAAGATCAAAGTGCAGATTGGTCATTTCAAAACTTATTTTCCTTGGAAGGTGGGGTCAGGGACACAGAATAATAGAAAAATAACTGGTTACCATCAGATTACTTCAGGTTTCATTTTGTGGTAAGGATTAAAATGGAGGAAATTTTGTTATTCCAATCGAAACTGGCCTGCTTGGGAAACCAGACAGTTTTCTGTCTCTCCTGATCTCCTGGAAGGCCAGACTGCAACTCAGTTTCAGTTTGGTGTTGTGGAGCCTCAGCATGAGTGACTTTATTTTGATTTTTAGTGTAGCCTATTGGGGCTTATGGAGGAGCTTAGTCTGCAACAATGACGTCTTATAATTTTTATTCAACACCTCATATCTATTAATACCCATGTATCATTCATCTTAAGATTCATAAATTTCCAGGCAGTAGGGGATGCCTGGAATTTCCTAGCAGAGGATGCTAGGGCCTCAAATAACACAACAGGTATACTTCTGTAGAGCATGATTGTTATTTTTAAAAATATAGCTGGGAGCTGTGATCATGCCACTGCACTCCAGCCTGTGTAACAGAGTGAGGACCAGTCTCAAAAAAAAAAAAAAAAAAAAAAAGTGAAGAAAAGAAATAGAACTAGGAATGTTATTGTTTGGTCATAGTGAATACTTGTTAAAATATACCTAACCACTAGTAGGTAGTTTGTGTGAATTCCCATTATTCCATATCTTTTTTCAAGCTTTGGAAGAGTCTTCTTTCTTTTGATTTTAAAATGCTTAAAAACATTCTTGATATTCTTTCCTGGACATTATAAAGTATTATTTTTCATATTTAAATTATTATTTATATTAGAATTGTATAATTAGTGAAAACAATATTTTGTGGTATATAAATGCATCCAATTTTTTGGCACTGATACCCAATTATTCCAATAAAATCTATTAATACTCTTCTTGCTTTGCTGATCCATAATGCCATCTTTGTAATGACATATGCCTTTCTTTTTGTATCTGATTGAGTTTCTTTCTGGGACCAAAATTCTGTTCCACTGGTTTATTTAATTATTCAATGTACTAAGGGGGTATTGAATTACTTAGCAAAAGTTTATTTAAAACAAATTTATTTAAAACAAAATCACCATATTGAATAAGTACTATCTCTAGTCTCATTATTGGTCATAAACATTTTTAATTTTGTTTTTATTTTTCTCCTTGCCATAAACACAGCCCCCACATACCAGTATACACATGTGTATGCATATATAAATATTTATATAATTGAGAAAATTGTATATATGGTACTGTGTTGAATAATTTACTTTTTATCAAAATAACATTTAAAAATATTGAATTTATTTGTTAACCATTTGTAAATTTAGGAGAAATATTTTTTAAAAATATTTCACCAGCAAAAATGAACTTATTATGAAAGAATGTGATATAAACCTAGAGAGAAAAATGACTGTGTTGTGGCAGATGGTGTAGATCCCCATCACCTATCTTCTTGGCCCACCTCTCCTTTCAGCTCCAGCTTCTTTTTATCTTTAGCTGTGAGAGATCATACTGACTTTGACAGCTCCATGCCTCAAGTACCTGACCCTCTATTTCTCTCCCTGAGAGCTTTAACTATGTATCCCAAGCTTGCTCAATAAAAGACAACAGCAACCAAGAAGTGTGAGAAAACTGATACTTCCCAAGGGCAAACTCTAAAGCCATGGGGGCTCAAAGCCAGCCAAAGAGTGCCCCAACCTCTCTGTATTCTGGTGGGCAATTCTGGGAGGTGTTCTATATCACATCTTAAAGGCAGTCAATGAGATTAAACCTCAGTTGCCCACAGTGGAAACTTACTCATTCATGCAATTTTCATTGTCTTAAAAATGTCTTGTTTTTACTCTCCTCATACTCTCAATCATGAGTCTTGGCATCGCCTACTAACACCTTTCTCCTAAGTTCTTATTTTAGAATCTGCTTTTGTGGAAATTAAAATTAGGACACATGCCATCATAAAATGTGCAATAAAATGTGCAATAGCTTCAAAGAAATAATATAGTCAAGTATATATCAGATGTATTTAATAAGATTTGTTAATAAACAGTTCATTAAAGATAAATATGAAAACATAACTAGTTCATTCATAAAATAATACAGTTAAAATGAGAATTTTTACTAAAAGAGGGAGCAGAGATTCTGACTATATAAACACATGCATGTGTGTGTACACACACGTCTTTGACTTAGCGTGTATACATATATACACAATATGCATGTGTATACACATACACACATATATATGAAGAGTATGTAAGTATTATATATTATTAATGAGTAAAAGCACGTTGATTGCATATAAAGTTTTAGTTGTGCAAGATGAATAAGTTCTAGAGATCTACTGTACGACACAGTACTTATACTTAACAATACTGAATCATGCACTTAGAAAATTTGTTAACAGCCCTGTTAACACCAGCTCTGTTAACTCTCCCTTTTTGTGGTTAGTGTTTTTACCACTAATAGGAAGAAAGGCTCAAAAAACCTTTGGAGATGATGGATACATTTATTATATTGGTCGTGGTGATGGTCTCCTGGTTATATGCATATGTCCAAACGCATTAACATGTATACATTGAATATATGCAGTGTTTTGTATCAATTATAACTCTGCTATAATAAAACTGTTAAAAAGAAGAAAAGAAACAAATTGAAAGGTTAAATTATTACAAACCTAAAAATATAAAATACTATATAAATAAGAATAAAAAATTTAAGTTAATGTACTACAAAGAATTTTCTTCATTCATAGACTTTATTTTTAGAACTGTTTTAGGTTTATAGAAAAATAAGCAGAATACAGTATATAGCATTTTCATACTAGTTTCTTTCACTTAACAATACATATTTAAGTTTCTTCTATGTCTTTTTATGTTTTTAGAGTTGATTGCTTTTTATCTTTGGGTAATATTCTACTGTATGGATATATCACAGATTGTTTAGCCATTCACCTATTGAAAGATGTCCTGGTGGCTCCCAAATTCTGGCAATTATGTGTAAAGTTTCTACAAATGTTTGTATGCAAGTTTTTATTTTGACATTAGTTTTCAACTTACCAAATTTTCAATTTGGGTAAATAGGAAGAAACATGATTACTGGGTTTAATTAGTAAGAACAGGTTTAGATTTATAAGGAACAACCAACCTGTATTCCAAAGTGGCTGTATCATTTTGCATTCCCAACAGTAGCAAATGAGAATTCCTGTTACTGTACATCTTTGCCAGCATTTGCTGTTGCTAGTATTTTTGATTTTAACATTTTTAAACATATGTAGTGGAATCTCATTTTTGTTTAAATTTGCAATTTCCTGTAACATAAGAAGTTGAACATCTTTTCATATGCTTATTTTTTTATCCTTACATCTTCTTTAGCAAGATATATGTTCAACTCATTTTTAATTAGTTTTTTTTTTTGTACTTTTTTAAGTTAAGGAGTACATGTGCAGGATGTTACATAGGAAAATGTGTTCCATGGTGATTTGCTGTGCAAATCATCCTATCGCCTAGGTATTAAACCCAGCATTCTTTAGCTATTCTTCTTGATGTTCTCCCTCCTCTCCCCGCTGACCCTCTGACAGCTCCAGTGTGTGTTGTCCTCCAAATTATGTGTCCATGTGTTTTCATCATTCAGCTCCCACTTTTTTTTTTTTTTGAGATGGAGTCTCGCTCTGTCGCCCAGGCTGGAGTGCAGTGGTGCAATCTCGGCTCACTGCAAGCTCCGCCTCCCAGGTTCACGCCATTCTCCTGCCTCAGCCTCTCCGAGTAGCTGGGACTACAGGTGCCCACCACCATGCCCGGTTAATTTTTTTTGTATTTTTAGTAGAGACGGGGTTTCACCGTGGTCTCAATCTCCTGACCTCGTGATCCGCCCGCCTCGGCCTCCCAAAGTGCTGGGATTACAAGCGTGTCAGCTCCCACTTATAAGTGAGAGCACGTAGCATTTTGTTTTCTGTTCCTGTGTTAGTTTGCTGAGGATAATGTCTTCCAGCTCCATCCATATTCCTGCAAAGGACATGATCTTGTTCCTTTTTATGACTGCATAGTATTCCATTGTGTATATATATGCCATTTTCTTTGTCCTGTCTATCATTGAAGGGCATTTAGGATGGTTAAATGTCTTCGCTACTGTGAATAGTGCTTCAGTGAACATACATGTGCATGTATCTTTATAATATTTTATGTTCCTTTGGGTGTATAGCAAGTAATGGGGTTGCTGGGTCAATGGTATTTCTGTCTCTAGGTCTTTGAGGAATCACCACACTGTCTTCCACAATAGTTGAAGTAATTTACAACTCCTACCAACAGTGTAAAAGCATTCCTTTTTCTCCACAACCTTGCCAGTATCTGTTGTTTTCTGACTTTTTAATATTAGCCATTCTGACTGGTTTGAGATGGTATCTGTATTAGTCCATTCTCATATTGATATGAAGAACTGCCTGAGACTAGGTAATTTATAAAGAAAAGAGGTTTAATTTATTTATAGTTTGACATGACTGGGAGGCCTCAGGAAACTTACAGTCATGGTGGAAGGGAAAGCAGGCACATCTTACATGGCCCCAGGTGAGAGAGAAGTGAGTACACAGGAAGAAAACTGCCAATTTTAAATCCATCAGATCTCATGAGAATTCACCCACTATCACAAGAACAGCATGGGGAAAACAGCTCCCATGATCCAATGACCTCCCTCCCTCTACAAGGGGAAATTACAGGCCCCTCCCTTGACATGTGGGAATTACAATTTTACATGAGATTTGGGTGGGGACACAGAGACAAACCATATTTGTATTTCATTGTGGTTTTAATTTGCATTGCTCTAATGACCAGTGATTTTGTTGAGCTTTTTTTCATATGTTTGTTGTCTGCATGTATGTCTTCTTTTGAGAAGTGTCTGTTCATGTCTTTTGTCTAATTTTTAATGTTTTTTTCTTGTAAATTTGTGTAACTTCCTTGTAGATTCTAGATATTAGACCTTTTTCAGATGGATGGATTGCAAAAATTTTCTCTCATTCTGTAGATTGTCTGTTCACTCTGCTGATAGTTTACTGTGCTGTGCAAATTTTTTTTAGTTTAATTAGATCCCATTCGTCAATTTTTGCTTTTGTTGAAATTGCATATAGTGTCTTCAACAAGAAATCTTTGCCGGTGCCTATGTCCTAAATGGTATCGACTAGATAGTCTTCTAGTGTTTTATATTTAATTATTTAATCCATCTTGAGTTGATTTTTGTATATAGTGTAAGGAAGGGGTCCACTTTCAGTCTTCTGTATATGGCTAGCCAGTTCTCCCAGCACCATTTATTGAATAGGGAATCATTTTCCCACTGCTTGTTTTTGTCAGGT
Source organism: Hylobates moloch (assembly GCF_009828535.3). Taxonomy (NCBI): domain Eukaryota; kingdom Metazoa; phylum Chordata; class Mammalia; order Primates; family Hylobatidae; genus Hylobates; species Hylobates moloch. Next base: position 123,119,495 of record NW_026652278.1, read on the forward strand.
TTGTGGAAGATCAAAGGATTGTAGGTGTGCAGTCTTATTGCTTGGTTCTCTGTTCTGTTCCATTGGTCTACATGTCTGTTCTTGTACCAGTACCATGTTGTTTTGGTTACTGCAGGCTTGTAGTATAATTTGAGGTTGGGTAGCATGATGCCTCCAGCTTTGTTCTTTTTACTTAGGATTGTCTTGGCTATTTGGGCTCTTTTTTGGTTCCATATAAATTTTAAAATAGTTTTATTCTAATTCTGTGAAGAATGTCAATGGTAGTTTAATGGGAATAGCATTGAATCTATAAATTGCTTTGGGCAATTTTCGCTTTTGTTGCAATTGCATATGGTGTCTTCAACATAGCCATTTTCACAATGTTGATTCTTCATGCTGCTATAAAGATACATGCACACATATGTTTATTGCGGCACTATTCACAATAGCAAAGATTGGAACCAACCCAAATGTCCATCAGTGATAGACTGGATTAAGAAAATGTGGCATATACACCATGGAATACTATGCAGCCATAAAAAATGATGAGTTCATGTCCTTTGTAGGGACATGGATGAAGCTGGAAACCATCATTCTCAGCAAACTATCACAAGGACAAAAAACCAAACACCACATGTTCTCACTCATAGGTGGGAATTGAACAATGAGAACACCTGGACACAGGAAGGGGAACATCATACACCAGGGCCTGTTGTGGGGTGGGGGGAGCGGGGAGGGACAGCATAAGAGATGTACCTAATGTAAATGACGAATTAATGGGTACAGCACACCAACATGGCACATGTATAAATATGTAACAAACCTGCATGTTGTGCACATGTACCCTAGAACTTAAAGTATAATAAAAAAAGAAAAACAAACCATATTGATTCTTCCCTCCAAGAGTATAGAATGTGTTTTTATTTGCTTGTGTCATCTCTGATTTCTTTGTAGTTCTCCTTGAAGAGATACTTCATTTTCATTGTTAGCTATATTCATAGGTATTTTATTATTTTTGTGGCAACTGTGAATGGGTGTTTTTCATGATTTGACTCTTGGTTTGTCCATTGTTGGTGTATAGGAATAATATCAATTTTTGCACATTGATTTTGTATCCTGAGACTTTGTTGAAGTTGCTTATCAGCTTAAGAAGTTTTTGGGCTGAAACTATGTGTTATTCTAGATATGAGATCGTGTTATCTGCAAACAAAGATTTTTTGCCTTTCTCTCTTCCTATTTGAATTCCGGTATTTCTTTCTCTTGCCTGATTGCCCTGGACTACATTGGAGTGGTGAAAAACAGCATCCTTGTCTTTTGCTGGTTTCCCGGGGAATGCTTCCAGCTTTTGCCCATTCAGTCTGATATTGTCTGTGGGATTGTCATAGATGGCTCTTATTATTTTGATGTGTGTTCCTTTAATATTTAGTTTATTAGGAGTTTTTAACATGAAGGGATATTGAATTTCATCAAAGGCCTTTTCTGCATCTCTTGAGATAATCGTATGGTTTTTCTCTTTAGATCAGTTTATGTGATGAATCACATTTATTTATTTGCATATGTTGAATCAACCTTGCATCCTGGGGATGAAGCCTACTTGATTGTGGTAGATAAGCTTTTTGATGTGCTGCTGAATTTAGTTTGCCAGCATTTTGTTCAGGAATTTTGCATTGATGTTCATCAGGGATATTGGCCTGAAGTTTTGTATGTGTGCGTGTGTAGTATCTCTGCCAGGTTTTGGTATCAGGATGATGCTGGCCTCATAGAATGAGTTAAGGAGGAGTCCCTCCTTTTCAATTTTTTGTAATAGTTTCAATAGAAATGATATCAACTCTTTCTTATAACAATAGTAGAATTCAGCTGTGAATCCTTCTCGTCCTGAGCTTTTTTTGGTTGGTAGGCTATATTACTGACTCAATTTCAGAATTCATTATTGGTCAATTCAGGGATTCAATTTCTTTCTGATTCAGTCTTAGAAAGATGAATGTGTCCAGAAAAGTGTTCCTTTCTTCCAGATTTTCCAGTTTGTCTGCATAGAAGTGTTTGTGGTATTCTCTGATGACTGTATTTCTGTGGGATCAGTGGTGATATCTCCTTTTTCATTTCTGATTGTGTTTATTTGAATCTTCTCTCTTTTATTCTTTTTATTCTAGCTAGAAGCCTATCTATTTTCTTAATTTTTTCAAAAATCTAGCTCCTGGCTTTGTTGATTTTTTTGAATTGTTTTTCATTTTTCTATCTCCTTCAGTTCAGCAATAATCCTAATTATTTTTTTGTCTCCTGCTAGCTTCGGGGTTTGTTTGCTCTTGGTTTTCTAGTTCTTTTAGATGTAATGTTAGGTTGTTAACTTGAGATCTTTCTAGCCTTTCAATGTGAGAATTTAGCCCTATTAATTTTCCTCTTAACACTGCTTTAGTTGTGTCCCAGAGATTCTGGTATGTTATCTCTGTTCTCATTAGTTTGAAAGAACCTCCTGACTTCTGCCTTAATTTTATTATTTCCCCAGGAGTCTTTCTGGAGCAGATTGTTCAGTTTTTATGTAGTTGTGCGGTTTGGAGTGAATTTTTAAATCCTGAATTCTAATTTGATTGTGCCGTGGTCTGAGAGACCTTTTTTTATGATTTCAGTTCTTCTGCATTTTCTGAGGAGTATTTTACTTCCAATTATGTGATCAAGTTTAGAGTAGTGCCATGTGAAGTTTAGAGTAAGTGCTGTGAGAAGAATGCATATTCTGTTGTTTTGGGGTGGAGAGTTCTGTAGATATCTATCAGGTCCACTTGATCGAGAGCTGAGTTCAAGTCCTGAATGTCTTTGTTAATTTTCTGTCTTGATAATCTGACTTATATTGTCAGTGGGTGTTAAAGTCTCCCACAGTTATTGTGTGGGAGTCTAAGTCTCTTTGAACTTTTCTGATAACTTGCTTTATAAATCTGGGTGCTTCTGTATTGGGTGCATATATATTTAGGATAGTTAGCTCTTCTTGTTGAATTGAAGTCTTTACCCTTATGTAATGTCTTTTTTTGTCTTTTTTTATCCTTGTTGGCTTAAAGTCTGTTTTGCCAGAAAGTAGGATTGCAACCCCTGCTTTTTCTACTTGCCATTTGCTTGGTAAATTTTCCTCCATCCCTTTCTTTTGAGCCTATGTGTGTCATTGCATGTGAGATGGGTTCTCTTAAAGACAGCATACCAATGGGTCTTGGTTCTTTATTCAGCTTGCCAGTCTGTGTCTTTTAATTGGGGCATTTAGCCCATTCCATTTAAAGTTAGTATTATGTGTGAATTTGGTTCTGTCATCATGATGCTAGCTGATTATTTTTCAGACTTGTTTATGTGGTTGTTTCATAATGTCACTGGTCTGTATACTTAAATGTTTTTTTGTAGTGGCTGCCAGTGGTTTTTCCTTTCCATATTTAGTGCTTCCTTCAGGAGCTCTTGCAAGACAGGTTTGGCGGTAATAAATTACCTCAGCATTTATTCATGTGAAAAGCATCTTATTTCTCCTTTGCTTATGAAGATTAGTTTGGCCCAATATGAAATTTGGGATGGAATTTCTTTTCTTTAAGAATGTTAAATATTGGCCCCCAATCTCTTCTGGCTTGTAGGGTTTCTGCTGAAAAGTTCACTGTTAGTCTGATGGGTTTCCCTTTGTAGGTTACCTGGCCTTTCTCTGTGGCTGGCCTTGACATTTCTCTTTCATTTTGCCCTTGGAGAATCTAATATTGTGTGTCTTGGTGATGATTTTTCTCGTGGAGCATCTTACTGGGGTTCTCTGCATTTCCTGAATTTGAATGTTGGCCTGTATTGCTAGGTTGGGGAAGTTTTTCTGGATGATATCCTAAAATATGTTTTCCAGCGTGGTTCCATTCTCCCCGTCTCTTTCAGGTACCCTAAATGAGTCATAGATGCAGACTCTTTACATAACACTGTATGTCTCAGAGGTTTTTTTCATTCCTTTTCATTCTTTTGTCTCTATTCTTGTCTGCCTGTCTTATTTCAGAAAGATGGCCTTCAAGTCCTCTGCTCAGTCCTTTCTGCTGTTAATACTTGTGATTGTGAAGTTCTTGTAGTGTGTTTTTTAGATCTAATGGGTCAATTATATTCCACTCTAAACTGGCTATTTTGGCTGTCAACTCCTGTATTGTTTTATCATGATTCTTAGCTTATTTGCATTGGGTTACAACATACTCCTTTAGCTTAGTGAAGTTTGTTATTCACTTTCTGAAGCCTACTTCTGTGATTTCAGCAACCTCAGCCTCATCTCAGTTCTGAGCCCTTGATGAAGAGGTGTTGCGGTCATTTGCAGGAAAAGGGGCACTCTGGTTTTTTGAGTTTTCAGTGTTTTTTGCAGTGATTCTTTCTCATCTTTGTTGGCTTATCTACCTTCCATCTTAAAGATTTCTGCTTTTTGGGGTTTTTGTGGTTTGTTGTTGTTGTTGTTTTCTGTTTGTTTTTCTTTTAACAGTCTGGCCATTCTTCTGTAGGGCTGCACACTTTACTAGGGCTCCATTCCAGACTCTAGTTGCCTCAGTTTCTTTCTGTACCTGGTGATCTCACCAGTAAAGTATGTGACACAGCAAAGATGACAGTCTGCTCCTTCCTCTGGAAAGTTTATCCCAGGGGGTACTGACCTATTGCCAGGCCAAACACGACTGTTGTAGGTGGCTGGAGACCCCTGTTCTGAGGTCTCACCTAGTCAGGAGGAATGGGATCAGGGACTCGCTTAAAGAAGCAGCTCAGCTGCTTTTTGGTAGAGCATCTGTGATGTGTTGGGAATCCCTTGAGCCCCTTATCCATTTGGACTTTCCAAGGCCCACAGCCTGGACCAACTGAGAAGCCCGAAAGGCCAAAGTGGTGGCCTGCCCTACCCCTCAGTCACTCTGTCCCAGGAAGAACACAGGCATGAGTGGCCAGATGCCCTGGCTGGGAGGACCTACCCTGTGAGGAGGAGTGGACTGGTGTCCCACTTAAAGAAGCAATCTGGCCACTCCTTGACAAACCAGCTCTGTCATGGTGGGGATCACTTCTGCCCCTATCAGCTTGGACTCTCCAAAGCCCACAGGCTAGAATGGCTGAGTTGTCCAGCCAACCCGGGTGGACAACTCCCCTTCCCTGGCAACTCCATCCCAGAGGGAGATCAGAGCTCTGTCACTAATACGTGCTGGTAGGCATGGCTAGAGGGTCTTGTTGGGACATCCTCCCCAGTGAGCAGAAATGAATCAGGTCCCACTTAAAGAAGCAGTCTGGTCACTATCTGCCAAAGCCACTGTGTTGCGTTGCTCGGGGGACCCCTCTTCGTCCAGGTGTTTGGACTCTCCAAAGCCCGCAGACTGGAACGGCTGAGTTGACCAAACAGCAGAAATGGCACCTGCCCCACCCCCCAGAGCTTTGCTGAGTCTCAGACAGGCTCCACCCTGTTGCCTGTGGCTGGCTAGAATTCCAAGCCAGTGCATCTTATCTTGTTAGGTGTCCTGGAAGTGGGACCCACGGAATGACACTGCTCAGCTGCCTGGATTCTGCCCCATTCCTAAGAGTATGTGCGGATCTCCCGCCTTGCCTGAATTGCAGACATCTTTGTGGGGGATCCTAAGGAAGGAAAGTGTAAAGCTCTTGAGTCTCTGTGCTTGGCTGAGCAGCTGCTCTGTCAAGATTTCATACTGTTCTATGTGTCAGACCCATGCCTTTTGTAGCATGGGCTCAGAAGGGGATCTCCTGATCTGCAGGTTGCAAAGATCTCTGAGAGAAATGTGGTTACCAGGGGTTGCAGTCACTTATGGCTTCCCTTGGCTGGGAGTGGGGGTTCCTTTGGCTCTGTGTCACTCCTGTGTGGGTCATTGTCCCACCCACCCTACTTTTCTTTGTTCTCCATGTGTTCAGTTTTTTCCTAATCAGTCCCAATCCGAGAACCTGGATATTTCAGTTGAAGGTGCTGTATTCACTTGCCTTTTTCGTTTGTCTCTGTGAGTGCCACAGACCGCAGCTGCTTCCAGTCGACTCCTCCTCCAGTTTTCTCTTTTTCTTTTTTTAATCTTATTGTTGAGTTTTAAAAGATTTTAACATGAGTTTTAACATGAGATTTTCTCTTAGTTTGTGGCTTGTCTTCTTATTTTCTTAACAGTAGTGATCAGTACTGACGGCTTTTCTTTCATTCCTGATATTAGTAATTTGTGACTTGGCTTTTTTCTTAGCCTAACTAGAGATGTATAAATTTTATTGATCTTTTCAAAGAAATAATTTCTTGTTTTATTGATTTTTCCTATTGATTTCTTATTTTCAATTCTATTGATTTCTGCTCTAATTTTTACTTTCTCTACGACTTATTTGGATTTTATTTTTTCTTCTTCTTCTAGTGCCCTAAGCTGGAAGCTTAGATTATTAATTGCTCTATTATTTGAAAATCCACAATTTGTATTAATATGTGTAGGTTATAAAGAAAAGTTAAATGAGAATTTTACCATATTATTTTCAAATTATGAATGTTGATTTGAAATGAAAAAAAGTCTTACAACCATACTCTAAATGTATTATTAGTTAGATTAATAATTGCTTAAAAAAGAATATGTAGGCAGATTTTTTAAAATTCTTTAACTTTTCCAATGCATATATACTTTATTAAAAAACAAGTTTAACACAGTGAAAGGCACAATGATATGTATCCCTTCGTTTTTCCCACCAACATATCAATAAGTAAATGGCCTTAGAATTCTTAATATTAAAAATTTATTGTACTGTATGATCTGAAATGACACCCATTTTTGTAAGTTAGATATATATGGGTAAATCCCCCATTTATCTGCCAGATATTTACATCTCTCTAAATATAGTGAATAGTGGATATGTTTCTCACATGACTTTAATTTTTCTAAAATTATACATCAAATTAGTGTAATTATTATAATGTTTCTCAATGTGTATTCTATTATAGCTATAAGAAATATTTGTATTTTACTTTAGGGTTGTGATAATTGTTAGCATTAAGATTTTTCATTAACTTTGAGGTTTTGTTGTGGTTGAAGGCAAACACAATTCATCTAGTAGTGATCTAGAAGGACTGGAGGCTGGTCTCTTTCCAATAACTGTGTCTATGGAGATGGTGATAATCCTATCTGCACCATTACAAAGACTAAATGTTCACATTCAAAGTTCTGGAATTATGTTACAGATGTCTTTATTTCGTTACGTGGTTGCTGGGGGTTGTTTCATCTGGTGTACTTTGATACTGTGTATACCTTAACAAGCAATCTGGAATAAGCCTTCTGTTTATAGCACTAGAAAACAGAGCATTGTTATATATCATGGCTACTGTTAATTACACTGCTGTGCAAGACATCATTAAAGCTTGAAATGCTCAAGGCATGTCAGGAGAATTTGTTTTTACTTAAGTTAAATTACTTTTAAGACTCAGATTTAAATAAATAATATACGTGACAATTGGCAAGTTCAGGTTTTTGGTCAAATTTAACTCTTTGTAGTCAGAAAAAATTTCCATTATTTCAATTAATTTCTGACAATTCCATTTCACTTTAATTGAATACACATGCATTTAATGTTCACTACATACACGATTTGAATTAAGTGTGATGCATAGTAGACACAACTTCTGCCACAAAATTCTTTACAATTTGTGTTACCTACACATATTAAAAACTATAGTGCAAATAAGACTAAAATAATTCGGAAAATAATTGCTGAATATTTGCATTGTATGTCTCTATTTAAATAGTGATAAAATGAAAGGTGATGAAGTTTGCGCTGTGTACTGCTTATTTGATATATATGTATATATAAAATGACATTGAGCCAGGCACGGTGGCTCATGCCTTTAATCTTAGCACTTTGGGAGGCCGAGGCGGGCAGATCACATGAGGTCA
>NW_026652278.1:123127738-123163888 GCF_009828535.3 Hylobates moloch
AATTTACGGTGAGAAGATTATTGTCTATGAGGAAGTAGGTCTTTACCAGACACTAACTATGTCAGCACGTTGATCTTGGACTTCACAACCTCCAAAACTGTGAGAAAGAAATTTCTGTTGTTTATGTCACCCAGTCTCTGGTACTTTGTTTTAGCAATTAGTGATGGCTAAAGCTGATTCGTGTCAGTTCTCCATGTAGCCTGGTATATTTTCATGTGGTAGACCATTACAGCAAAAAACCCTGTCTGTATTAATTTAGTCCAGTGTATCTCAAAAATGTTCATTAACAAAATATAATTTCTCAAAAATTTTTGCACAATTCATATTAATGCCTCAAACAACTGTGAAACTAATATTTCAGATAACAATTTAGTACAACATACTATTTTTTTGTTTTACATAAATTAAAAAATATACCCCAAGACCAAAGATATATAGAGATTATTCTAAATTTTATAGGTATTGTTTAAATATGACTTAGGAATTGTATTACTGACATGCAATCAGATACTGCTTGCCCACTCTCAATGTCACTCCTGGTGGGCAAATAATTATATCTATGTGAGTTCCATTCCCCTCTTTTAGTAAAGAATGATGGCGCATGAATAATATTTTAAAGTAAATAAAAGTTAAGAGAATGTTTCAGTCATTATAAAACCTATATTGAACATGTGTTATGTACCTGGTAACATACCAGGTGTAGGAGATTTACAAAGAAGGGACCTAAAGCTAAATGGAGATTGGGGACAGCTAAGGAATTATGGTACTTTAGCTGTGTCTTAAGTGACACATAAGGTGTCAATGATATAGGAAGCATTTTGTGCAAATATACAGGGCCCAAATATTCTGAAAATATTTTTTCCCAAACGTGTAACATCTGAGATTTATTTAATAACAGTTCAGAATACAAAACCCGTAGATTTATAGTAAATTTTAAAAGCCATACAACCTTCAAACAAGTGTGAAACAAAATATTGTTATGACATTATAAAATAACACCTTTATAAAATGAAATGGATTATATTATGAGAACTCTACCATCAAAATCTGGAGCCATGAGTTGAATCAAATTTTACTTTAGTTAAAATTTTTTATTTTCTGTTTACTTACACAAAAATAGAAACTTCTTAGAATTATAAAATTTAGGAGAAAATGGCAAGTGTTTTCTATCTGTGTCACACAGATTTGTAAATGTAGGTGCTATGGGTTCCAGAAATTAGGGAGAGTTCTAACTAGAAAAACAAAAGACAAAACAAAATAGAATAATGACTTGTCTTCTATGAGAAGATGTCATATACCATTACTCAAAAAATGTATGTGGTTTCCATGTCTTTTGGAATTTCAAGATTCATATATTTCATTTACCTAATGCCTCTATCACAGGTTACTATGATCCCAGAATTTCCAATGTCCTTCACATGACTCTATTGCAGCAGTTGTTACTCAGTGCTTCGCTCTCAATTTGCAGCACATCTTATGTTCTGTATAGCAGATATCATCACATATAGTTTGTGTAAAAATAATTTATTAACAAAAAGAAAGTCATAAGATGGATTAAATAACTATTTTTGTAATTAATAATACCAAAGAAAAATGGAAAATCATTGAGAAAATCTTTAGGTTTGATGCATTCTAGAAGATAATGGAAATCTTGAAAAATTAATAAATATGATAAACATTTTCCAGTTATAACTTCATTAAGTGTAATGCAGCTTATAAATCAATTTTTCATTGATTAATTAATGCAACATATATTTGATAAATATGCACTATGTGCAGGCGTAGTACTAAATGAACGGATAACCATTCTTGCAATAAAATAATCCATAGTCTGCCAAGAAGTCTAAGAGAATTTTTAAAATGAGGATGTAGAGTTAAATTATCAAATATTTTGGTAAAATTATAAAGAAGCTGAAAGACACACTTTTAAAATAAATTTAGAATTGTTGCTGTATATGAGAGGTAATAGAAAATAATTGCCTCAAATGCTATTAAAGTGATACATTTATTTTAACGATTGGATAAATGATTAGCATATTCATAGAGTAAAAGACAGTTTCTATTTTCAATTAGGAAACAAAAAACTGAATTGATGCTGTCAAATTGGTGATTTTCTTTAATTTTTAATATACCATTGAGGATAAAATTTATAATTATGTGTATGCTAAAATTCATTATACTTGAAGTGAGATTACTAGAAATTCTATATATCACTTTTGTCTTGATAGACAAAAAAGTATAGTTTTGCATTGCTGTGTATTTAACATTGGCAAAGTAATATCATATTCATAAAAACAAAAATATTGATGTTTAAAAAATTCACCATAATAATTATATAAGGCATTTTGTCACTTATAGTGCTCCATTGTTTTCAAAGAGACAATATTATTAGAAAATGTATGTCTCTACATTAAAAAATAGATTGAATTATATGCAAATGGTTTGGATAGGAATGATAAAGCAACTATTAAGATCTATATAAAAACATCCTGATTTTTAAACTTATGAATAACAAAAACTGTTTTAAAATCTACATTATCTTTACCTTAATATTGTATGAGATACATGTCTATTCAAAATAATCTTAGGCCTCTTATTCATTGTGCTTCAATCATTTATTTTTCTGTTCTGTTGAGATCAGCGAGAAGTATGCCTATACTGTATGTGCGCATGTGAGTGTGTGCGTGTATGTGTGTGTATATATTCCAAAGCTGATACATTTTTGAGGTAATACACGCAAAATGTTTTGGAGCTGACATCATATGTTAAGCTCACGCATTAAATGAGCTCTTCTTTCTTCACTATTTCTTTAGCTCTGCATAAATTAGGACTTGCGTAAAATACAGCTTAGTTAACATGGCTATGTAGATACAGTACTACCTTTAAAATGTAGGTACAGAACAACTTTAGCATTGAGACAAACTGCATAAAGCAGATTTTAACAAACATGAGTCATCTCTGCTCATCAGCAGAACGTAAAAGAGGAATGTACTGCCAGAAGAAGCATCTTATGAAATTAGAAAACATTTACACTTAATCTGAAAAATAATGTGACACATTCATGACTTCGATGAAATATTTAAGAATTCATAGTTAGGCAGTTCACTTCCAGCAAATTGGAATGAAATAGAAGTATTTAACTGGAGACCTTTCAAATCCATCTTTTTCATTTTTATAATTAATAGTAAATAATAAGTTGTTTTCTGTGCATTTTTCTCATTGTTTTAACTGTATTTAATCTTCAGTAAATTGTATATGTGAAGTTTCAGGATGAAATTGTTCTCTGTTAAACTTTTGTTAGAATCTACTGCAGTAATATGCTAAAATCCCATACTGATTCTATTTTCAAGAATTTTCTAACTTAGCAGATTGTTAAATATTATTCATATTAATTTAATGACAATTTGAGAAATTGTACAACAGGATGTGTAGTATTGAAGGTAAGTATAGAATACTAAATGACTATACTCTGTATATATATATTTTTTCAATAGGCTTTATTTTTAGAATTTAGAAGATAGTAAATGGTACCCATTTATCTTGTACTCAATTTCCCTTATTATTAATACCTTTTATTAGTCAGATATATTTGTTACAATTAATGAACCAATATTGATACATGATATAATCAGATTATCTTAAATTCTATCTAATACAATTTGTTGTTTGTTGTTATTGTTGCAGGATCTCATTCAGACACGATATTTCATTTTGTTGTCATTTTTCTCTTTGGCTCTTCTTGGCTTAGATAGTTTCTAAGATTTTCCTGGTTTTTGGTAACGTGAATACTTTTGAGGAGTGTTGGTTAGGTATTCTATAGGATAAGCCTCTGTTGAAATTTGCCTGATGTTTTTCTTATGATTAGACTGAGGTTATATATTTTTGAAAGGAAAATCACAGAGGTAATGGGTTATTTTCCTCCAGCATATTAAGGATATATATTATCAACATGATGTATAATTGTTGACGTTGATGTCTGGCTCAGGTAGTGTTTGTCAGGTTTCTCTACATTTTCTCTTCGTTTTCTTCTATCCTTTCTAGAAGGAAGTCACTATATGCATTCCACGCTTAAATAGTGGGGAGTAATGTGCCCCTTCCTGAAGGTAATAGGCCCCCTTATCCATGGTTTCACTTTTCATAGTTTCAGTTACCTATAGTCAGCTACAGTCCAAAAATATTACATGGAAAGTTCCAGAAATAAACAACTCATACAGTTTAAATTGTGTCCTGTTTTGAGTAACAGTGATGAAATTTTGCACCACCCCAATCTATCCCATCTAGGACATGAATCATCCTTTTGTCCAGCATGTCCATGCTGTAATGCTACCTGCTCAGTAGTCACTTAGTAGCCCCCTGGGTTATCAGATTAACTGTCATGGTATTGTAAAGTGTGTGTTCTATTAACCATTATTTTATTTAACATGGTCACAAGTACAAGAGTAGTGAGGTTGTCAATTTAGATATGCCATAGAGAAACTATAAAGTGGTTCCTTGAAGTAAAAAGGTGAATGTTTTTGATTTAATAAGGAGAGAAAAAGTATCCTATGCTGAGATTGTTAAGATCTAAGGTAAGAACAAATTCCTACTTGTAAAATTGTGAAGGAAAAAAAGAAAATTTTTGCTAGTTTTGCTGTTGTGCCTCAGACTGCAAAAGTCGTGGCCACAGTGCATGATAAGTACTTAGTTAGGTGGAAAAGACATTAATTTGTGGGCAAAAGAGATGAACAGAAAAGTGTTCCAACTGACACACAAAAAAATGGGTTTTGTAGTACCTGTGGTTTCAGGCATCCACTGGAGGCCTTAGAATGTATCCACCATAGATAAGGGAGACTACTGTACATAGATTATTTAGAATTCTACTGCATGAGTGACTTATCTACTATTTCCTGATGGTTAATTTATTCAACCATTTATTTATATTAGTATGGAATCGCACATATTTAATTTTACACTATGGGACATTATCAAATACTATTTTATTAATTTTATTGCTCAAATTATTCTAGCATTGACCAACAGGAACTCTTTCAGTGGGCTGGTTCTTGTGCCACTTTGATATGTTTCTATCGATGTCTGTTTGTGGGTGTGAGTGTGGGTAGGTGTGGGTGTGTATGTGCTGAGCATTGCCTTACTTTCAGAAATACAGGATGCTCCAGGATTATCTTGTTTATTTTTTGCTTCAGTCCTACAACCACACTTTCTTCAAGGAGTCCTGGCTCCTTTTATTGAAGAATAATATTAGAAACCAAAATCAGAGTGGTAGACATGCTCTTTACTAGCAAAGTGTCCCTACATGCTTTGATTTATTTTAACCAGGGAAAAGATACCAAGCTCTGTGTTTATGGTTATGCTCTGAAAAAAAAAAAAAAAAAAAAAACTGGAAGTGAAAATAACACCAATTTATGGAGCACCCCTATGGCTTCTCAGTGCTCTGTAATTTAATAATTTAGGAAATAAATGATTTTGTATTATAAGATAATGTCATAGACAAAGATGAATTAATCAAAAATTGTATTGATTTGAAAATTTTAAAGAACACTCAAGAGAAAAAGTTTCTACTAAACCTATAGAAACTATCACTAGCAGATGAAAAGAAGGTTTAGATCAATGAAAAACAACTGACAAAATGAAAGTGATGGTGACAGGAAGGTGACTGGAAATGTCTAAAGAATTACTGTTGTTTGAAGTATATGGTAGGCTTTAATTGTGTTAAGTCTCTATTATATGCCTCTGTAGCATACACCTTTGAATACTGTTATTATTATTCCTAATTTGTCCAAGTTGCTGACTTGTACAAAATTGTTCAATTGTAAGAAGCAGAACCAGTAATCCTTGCGTTTTAGCTATTGGGGTCACAGCTATATAATGAGCATTGCTTTAAAATATGTATCTCATGTAGAAAGGCAATGCCCCAACTATGAAGAATACTGCTGTCATTAATTTGTTTCTTTAGCTGCACCTTAAACATGTTTCAACATGTTTTTCAGCTTCTAGGTGACTCGAGTATGGCAGGACAAGTCCCCATTGTCCCACCTCCTTGAAATAGTATGCATACCTTGGGCCAAGAGATGTTATACAAACATCTGTGATGACAAATTAGACAACCTGTGAGCCAAAGGACAAAGGCGTTGACCAAGGCACTGAAGCCAGAGAAAGAAAATCTCTATTTAGAGTCCATATTGTTCTTAACACAACAATGAAAATAGAAAATTTATCACCCAAACTTTTGCTTTTTGCCACTTCTCACTGAATCCCTATTCTATATGCCCTGAACTTTCACAAACACTAATCTAATTTTCATGACCATGGTTTTGCTTTTTCCTGTAATTTCAAATACCTGAAACTATACGTATAATAGATAACATATGTAGTCATATTTTTCTCATTGCATTAAGCATAACTCTTTGGAGATGCATCTATATTGTTCCTGTATCAAGAGTTCACTTCTTCTCTTTGCTATGTAGTGTCCTATTGTCTATATTTGGCACAATTGACTTTCCCATTTTTGCCTACCAGTGTTTTTCAGATTTTATCGATTACGTATAAAGCTATGGTAAGCATTCTAGTGCAGATCTTTGCGTGAATATGTTTTCATTTGTCTTGATCATGTGGGTGTGGGTGGGTGAAAATGCGGATGTGGAATGCCTGGGTTAAATGATATGTATTTAACCATATAAGAAACTGCCAACTCATTTCCAATATGACTCTTCCCTCTCCCTAAAAAGGCCTCCCAAACACACATGAAAACGAGCTTTTCCAACACAAGACATCAAATAGTAGGCCTATGCAGTGGTTTTCATGTAACAGATAACCAAAGACTACAGCTTCAAAAAGAATATATTCTTTTGTAGTCTACAATAAAATTATTACTGTATACAATGTTTTATTTTAAATCAGTGTGAGGCTTAAACGAGTTATTCTCTTAAAAATATTTTCTGTCCTTTATCTGCATATGTATATTCATTGAGGTAATAAATCTACAAGATATGTTGTCTCTTATTTTAAATGATCATGATTTAGTAATAAATCAAGAGGAGTGCTGAGATTTGACCTTAAGGCGTCTGCATATTTTAAGATGTTACTTAGGTGAACCTGAAAGATTCTAAGCACAGCACTATCAGAGAGAGAAGAATGACAGGTACAACTCTGTTTATCGTTTTTCTAGTAACTATAAGATTATTCATGAAGTTCCTAGCCCTCATTAGATCAATTCTGATGTTTTATATAGAACAAATTAGTGGTTTTAAACTCCTTTGTATTGGTAGTATTTATGAACATAATTAATCCCAATGAAGCTGAAACTTCCAAATGTTTGACAAACTATGACACATTGATCATTTTCAGTAACTACTACCCTAAACTTTGTGATTTTGTTTTTGTGATGATAAGAAGTCATTTAATAACAAAAATAGGCATTTAAAGGCTGTTATCATACCACCAGAAAAAAATAAGTCAATGTAGATCATCAAATAGTTTAGCCATTCACATTTATCTTGTTATTCTAAGTTTAAAAGGTATCTATCAACTAATATATTATTAAGCTGCTATATTAGCAAAGAAAATTTAGGGAAAGATTTAGAGAAAATTAAACTGGTAAGATCCTGTTTCTAAGCCTGTGTAAGAAAGCTCACTAATACTTACCAAGGGGGTCTTAAAGTTCCCCTCATCTTGACTAAACTTTAGACAGGCTTCTTCCTAACTTGAAGCCCCTAAACTCCCTTTTCTTAGAATATTTATTGTAGAGAACTTACAAATTATTTATCTAAAAATTTGAGATGTAAATCTTTTTAATAGCCTCTTACAAGCTTGACAACCTGATGATGTTTTTTTTTCGAGGACCTTGGAGCCAGCCCTTTGAAATGTAATCATGAAAAAAAGAATGCTCTTGTCTTCCAATTTCTGTGAGAAAATGGGAGCCTAACTTTGGAGGGCAAGTATCTCCAACTTTAAAACTACCTCTGGACTTGAAGATACAAGAAAGTTTACTTTTCCTTTTGGTAAAGCCAATTAGCAAACACAACCTAAATTCTTTACCACGCCATCTCTTAAAAGTTGCTATCTTTTGAGAATCTTTACATAAATAATTAAAACAAAATAACATGAGATTCTAAAGAATGAAAGAGGTTTTGTTCAGTAGACAAAATATCTTTTATTGATGTCAGAAATTGTCTGTAAGGTGTTTTTCTTCTAATCTATTTCTAATGACTACTATCAGAAAGCTCTAGGGTATAATAAAAAATATGATACTAAATCCAAGGATACACTGCCTTATAGTCTATTAAACATTTTGAGTAGTATTGTTGATAGCAAAAAATTGAGGCTTTTCTCCTCAGCGGCATGCAAATTGCAATTGGTTTTGCAATCAATTGGTGCATTTTCTTCCCTTCTAGTCTACCATAGTTCAAATTTTTATACAGTCTTCTTCCAGCATGAATAAGAAAATATCACAGGCATAAACTATTGTTATACTTACATAAATAAATATATTTTAATTTTATACCAATTATGTAAAGACACTAAAATTTTTAGAAATGTACTGGGATTTGTAAACTATTTAATTCAATCCTGTTTTATAATACATGAGGAAACTAAGTATAAATAATATAGCAAAGGTCAAAACTGTTGATTAATGGCAGATTTAGTATTCTCATCTAGAATCCAGCTTATAGTACAGTTCTGTTTTCATTTTTACATGCCGAATATAGTACTTTATAAACCTTTATCAATCTCTTTTGAAATCAATATATTTCTTTCAGTATTATGTACTATATATATGTAGGGTTAAATGGAAATTAAACAAAAAAAGTGGCCCACACTGCTAATGTCGGGGCTTTCTTCATATCTCATTCATGAATAAAACAGTGATTATTATTATCATTATCATGGAAAGTTTTGGCACACATATTAATGACTCTACATTACTTATTTCATTTAATTTCAAATAACATAGCTCATTTTAAGCTTAGTAAGAATTCTTAGAAAGTGGTGCTGACTCAGATATCCTCATAAAATGGACATATATCTATATATGCCTATATTTGTGTGCATGCATATATGATATTTCTAAATTTATATAAGTATATATGTTTATGTATGTATGAGTATATATTTCCTAAATTATATAAAATGTATATGCATGCATATACAGTATTTCAGAAATTATTTGTTTGGCTCTAAGAGTATTTATTGCCTGTTTCACTTATAAATATTTTATGTACCGCAAGAAATTTTGGCAGAGTAATTATCTGTGTTTGTATATCTCCTTCGTTTGTTTTGCTTCAATTTCTATCTGAAAAAGGCAACTTTTTCCCCAGAAGCATAAGACAAAAAAAATAAAGAATTTTCAGATGGGTAGATTGCAAAAATTTTCTCCCATTCTGTAGGTTGCCTGTTCCCTCTGATGGTAGTTTCTTTTACTGTGCAGAAGGTCTTTAGTTTAATTAGATCCCATTTGTCTATTTTGGCTTTTGTTGCCATTGCTTTTGGGGTTTTAGTCATGAAGTCCTTGACCATGCCTCTGTCCTGAATTGTATTGCTTAGGTTTTCTTCTTGTATTTTTATGGTTTTAGGTCTAACATTTAAGTCTTTAGTCCATCTTGAATTAATTTTTGTATAAGGTGTAAGGAAGGGATCCAGTTTCAGCTTTCTACATATGGCTAGCCAGTTTTCCCAGCACCATTTATTAAATAGGAAATCCTTTCCCCATTTCTTGTTTTTGTCAAGTTTGTCAAAGATCAGATGGTTGTAGATGTGTGGCATTATTTCTGAGGCCTCTGTTCTGTTCCATTTGTCTATATATCTGTTTTGGTACCAGTACCATGCTGTTTTGGTTATTGTAACCTTGTAGTATATTTTGAAGTCAGGTAGCTTGATGCCTCCAGCTTTGTTCTTTTTGCTTAGGATTGTCTTGGCAATGCAGGCTCTTTTTTGGTTCCATATGAACTTTAAAGTAGTTTTTTTTTTTTCAATTCTGTGAAGAAAGTCTTTGGTAGCTTGATGGGGATGGAATACCTTGGGCAGTATGGCCATTTTCATGATATTGATTCTTCCTATCCATGAGCATGGAATGTTCTTCCATTTGTTTGAGTCCTCTTTTATTTCGTTGAGCAGTGGTTTGTAGTTCTCCTTGAAGAGGTCTTTCACATCCTTTGTAAGTTGGATTCCTAGGTTTTTTTTTCTCTTTGTAGCAATTGTGAATGGGAGTTCACTCATGATTTTTGTCTGTTATTGGTGTATAGGAATGTTGGTGATTTTTGCACGTTGATTTTGTATCCTGAGACTTTGCTAAAGCTGCTTATCAGCTTAAGGAGATTTGGGGCTGAGACGATGGGATTTTCTAAATATACAATCATGTCATCTGCAAAAAGGGACAATTTGAATTCCTCTTTTCCTAACTGAATATCCATTATTTATTTCTCTTGCCTGATTGCCCTGGCCAGAACTTCCAATACTATGTTGAATAGGAGTGGTGAGAGAGGGCATCCCTGTCTTGTGCCAGTTTTCAAAGGGAATGCTTCCAGTTTTTGCCTATTCAGTATGATATTGGCTGTGGGTTTGTCATAGATAGCTCTTATTAGTTTGAGATATGTTCCATCAATACCTAGTTTATTGAGCATTTTTAGCATGAAGGGCTGTTGAATTTTGTTGAAGGCCTTTTCTGCATCTATTGAGATAATCATATGGTTTTTGTCATTGGTTCTGTTTATGTGATGGATTACATGTATTGATTTGTGCATGTTGAACCAGTCATGCATTCCAGGGATGAAGCCAACTTGATCATGGTGGATAAGCTTTTTGATGTGCTGCTGGATTTGGTTTGCCAATATTTTATTAAGGATTTTTGCATCGATATTCATCAGGGATGTTGGTCTACAATGCTCTTTTTCTGTTGTGTCTCTGCCAGGCTTCGGTATCAGGATGATGCTGGCCTCATAAAATGAGTTAGGGAGGTTTCCCTCTTTTTCTATTGATTGGAATAGTTTCAGAAGGAATGGTACCAGCTCCTCTTTGTAGTTCTGGTAGAATTTGGCTGTGAATCCATCTGACAAAGGGCTGATATCCAGAATCTACAAAGAACTTAAACAAATTTACAAGAAAAAACCCCCACCAAAAGTGGGCAAAGGATATGAACAGACATTTCTCAAAAGAAGACATTTATTCAGCCAACAGACACATGAAAAAATGCTCATCATCACTGGTCATCAGAGAAATGCAAATCAAAACCACAATGAGATACCATCTCACACTAGTTAGAATGGCAATCATTAAAAAGTCAGGAAACAACAGATGCTGGAGAGGATGTGAAGAAATAGGAATGCTTTTACACTGTTGGTGGGAGTGTAAACTAGTTCTATCATCGTGGAAGACAGTGTGGCAATTCCTCAAGGATCTAGAACTAGAAATACCATTTGCAGTGATCCCATTACTGGGTATATACTCAAAGGATTATAAATCATGCTACTATAAAGACACATGCACACGCATGTTTACTGCAGCACTATTCACAATAGCGAAGACTTGGAACCAACCCACATATCCATCAATGATAGACTGGATTAAGAAAATGTGGCACATATACACCATGGAATACTATGCAGCCATAAAAAAGATGACTTCATGTCCTTTGCAGGGACATGGATCAAGCTGGAAACTATCATTCTGAGCAAACTATCATTCTGAGCAAACTATCACAAGGGCAGAAAACCAAACACTTCATCTTCTCACTCATAGGTGAGAATTGAACAATGAGAACACTTGGACACAGGGCAGGGAACATCACACACGGCGGCCTGTCATGGAGTGGGGGGCAGGGGAAAGGTTAGCATTAGGAGAAATACTTAATGTAAATGATGAGTGAATGGGTGCAGCAAACCAACAAGGCACATGTTTACCTATGTAACAAACTTGCAGGTTGTGCACATATACCCTAGAACTTACATTATAATAATAATAATGAAAGAATTTTCCTTCTCTCTCAAACTGCTCCTTTATTTCTTTCTTCCCACTTTTCTCCTTTCATGCAATAATTTTCATTCCTTCTTAAATGTTATCAGTTTTCTTTGCATTTTGTCTAAAATATGTTATGACTTTTATCCAGAATAAAGTGGAAGTCTCCTAAATATCTGTCAGTGATAGGGATGAACTACTGTCAGAACGTTTTGTCCAGTGGGCATGAAACAGGAAGAAAAAACGTAACGTATAGGGAAATAAAGAATTTGGGTAAGCAGCTTTTTTCTCCCCTTTTTTGGCATCTCTAAAATCTCTCTAGCAAATCTTTTACAAAATATCCCATCAACTTTATGCACACCAAGACTAACAAACTTACTTTTCTTTAAGATTAATTTAACATTATCTATGATCAGTTGAAACTTGTCATGGTTCTTGCAGCATGCCGCGTAGAAAGGTAGACATTTTGTGGTGAAGAAAACAAATGTTTTTGAAAACTAACCCAGAACAAGTGGTCCTATTGCAAACCACAGCAAAACACACAGGATATTCTATTTTCTTCCCTTATGAAGAAAGGTGTATTTACTTCCTTAAACTTTGTTGTGTCTTTAATCCAGTAAACATTTATTGACTGTTTCAGTTTTGCACTGTGTTATGTAGAGGAAATAATGTAAGCAGGATGGCGTGTGCTCTGATAAGGAAAAGAGATACTATATATACAAAAGATAGTGAAAGGTAGCTAATGACAAGTAGTGGGGTGGAGGGGACAATACAGAGAAAAAGAGAGAGAGGAAAACTCATGACTGAGGAACTTCAGAAGTTTCATGCTTTTAATGTGGGCATTGGGAACTAGAAGTTCTTCAAGGCATAAATAAGAGACAAGCATTTCAAAGAGTGTAAAACTGAATAAGAGCAAGGTTACACATACTATTTTTAATGATTATAAGAACTGTCATGTCTCAAAAAAAAAGAGCCATCTTTTTTACTTGGAGTCTTTTGAGATAATCGTGTTAGTTATTTTTTAAAAAGATCTAAAATATAGTTGAATTTAATGCCAGTTTAGGGTATAATCCTTTGTCCACAAGTAACTTCCAATTAAGTTAAGTGGCTCTTTTTATCTATCTATCTATCTATCTGTCTATCTATCATCTATCTATCTGTCTATCTATACATCTATCTATCTAGTTACTATTGTCTATTTATCCTTAATAACTTATCTACCTATTTAGTCATCCATGCATCTGTCCATCTGTCATTTTGTCTTCTCTCGCTACCCATTATTTTTGCATAAGACATATAAACAATAATACTGTAATGTCTAAAGGAGTTATTGAATTGTACAGTGGTACTATCATCTGATAATGCTTCAGAGTGGATCTGACATTTATGATTAGAAAAAGAATTCAGTGAGTGATGTGATTTAGCAAAGAGGAAGAAGATGATTACTTTTAATCATCTGAGAAAAAAATATAGACCCAGAACTAAGGCTGACTACTTACCTCATTTGTTTGAAATTTGTGGTTTTTCTAAGATTACAGTAGTTAGATAAAAGTTCGAAGAGCAGGCAACAACTACGTTTAGAAAACTAAAAAATATTTTCAAATTAACTTCTCAATGAAAACAAGCTTTTTTATCTGTTAAAATACATATTATGGGTGAAATTATAATTTCTCCACCTAAATCATTGTAGGAAAATTAAGAGTTATGTGTTAGTACAATTTCTCACTTTCTGCTTTTCAAAATAAATTTTAAATGAATCTTTATAAATTTTAAAATAATTTGTTAGCATAAAATTGTCACTCTGTTTTTTCATATATACATGTTGATCAGGTTAATTAGGCATTAATCCCACAAAGGAAGTATATATAATATACAACTATTTGGATCTTATTAGTTTTAAAATAAAGTTCATAATTGTGATTAATAATTAAAATAGTGAAATATTTTTCTTTTGAAAAATGTGTAACTTGATATCTAAATACTGTCATTGTGATTCTGTTGCAAATTCTCTATGTTTTAAAGTAGTGATAAAAATCCACTTTGAATACAATTTCATGAAAAGGTGAACATCTATTACTGTGGCTTGCTGACTATCTCCTGCAAGTTCAAAGGCTGTAGAATTTCTAAGATATCGACATATTATTGAGGTAGTAGATCAGCAGGGCTTGTTTTCCAAGTACTGGTGATGACCCCCGTCTCCACACTGCTGATCAGAGCAAGATGTGGTTGAAACAGTGTGCAGTAAAGAAGCCTGCTGAAACCAGCCCATGGTGACAGAGAAAAGCGACCTCTGGTTTTCCTCACTGCTTTTTAGCACAAAAACATTCCTACTGGTGCCATGAAAATTTACAAATGTCATAGCAACCGGTCATGACAGTGGCCCAGAAGTTACCTTATATGGTTCTGGAAACTCCCTGCCCCTTTTCCAGAAATTTCTGAATAACCTAGCTCTTAATTAGCATATACTTAAAAGAAGGTACAAATACCACTGCCAACAGCCCATACACTGCTACTCTGGGCACACTGCCACTGGGGTAGCCCTGTTCCACAAGGGGCAGTACCTCTGCTACTGCCGCTGCTGCTGCTGATGATGTTCATTGCTGCTTCAATAAAAGTTGCTGACACCACAGGCTTGCCCTTGAATTTCTTCCTGAGTGAAGCCAAGAGGTCTCTGGGGCTAAGTTTCAGTTTTGGGGCTTGTCTTCCCTGCATCTCTATGAACGTGTAAATGTAGTGTCTTACTTTCAAGACAAATTCAATAATCATTTCATTTGCAAGGCTTTCCATGGCACACTTAGTACCAAAGTCAGCAAACTTTTTCTATAAGGAGCCAGATGGCAAATATTTTCTGCTTTGTGGGCAGTACATATGGTCTCTGTCACAACTACACAACCCTACTGTTGTAGTGTGAAATATAATCCTCAGGGACAAGATTGGTAATAGCAGAAGCCACAAATAGTAAGAAAACTCACAGAGAATACAGAACTCAAGAAACAATATCAGTATCAGCTGCCCCTTGTTACTTTAAGATTATCTTTTCCCGTATCCTCACCTGTGAATTTTTTTTAGCTTAGTAAGGATGGTGTTCTACTTAAAAATCTCCTTTCATTTGCCCTAACTTAGAATATACTCAACCCTTTTTTACCACCTTAATAAGCAGGTTAATTAAGTGAGCACTTTCTGGTAGTGGTCAAAAAACACCCCTGACTCATACCTTTAGTTTTCCTATTGATTGTACCTCCAATCTGTGTTACAACTAATACTAAGAGGATAAATCCCTTTTGTTCTGATAGTCTCAACTTCTTTCTCTAAGACAGGCAATACATTTACTAGTGAAAAAAATAAAATTTAAACCTCCTCATATAAATATTGCATTTGATTCCATTCTTTTTATGTGTAATATGCTCTATCAAAATGTGAAGACAAAAAGATCCTCTTTATTTTCTAAAATTGTTTTCAGAAGGATGAGTCAAAATCGGCCCCCTCCAAAGAATTTAGACTGCCAACACTTAGACATTTATTTAGTGCTTCCCCAATTCTTCATATACGTATATGTATGTATATGTATCAATGTTAATTAAAAATTATATAGAGGGGTTATTATACAGTATTCAATTAGTTAGATTATACATTTGATTCCATATTCTCTGGTGTGTATAAAATTTGGAGAGTGGAGGGACATTAAGACTCATCTGGCCAGTAGGAGAGTCGTAATTTTAAGTTTGGCAAATAAATCACCTTTTATTTAGAATTCCAAAGTGCAGTCTCAGTAAGTAAAGCACACTGAGTTGAATGCAGAGTGAGAGGCATAATCATTATACTTATCATTATTATGTAGTCATTGTTTAGCTCTCGTATTGTCTTTATAGATATGCTGTGGCTTCCAAAGAGCCATGAACTATTTTATTTTATCTTTATATCCCAGTATCTGGCACAAAGCTTGGTGCACCTAATGCATTAAAAATGTTGAGTAAGTGTGAAAAATTCTGCAGGCCATTGAATGATCTGTCCCTAAGTCTACTTAGGTAGACTTGTGTGACAAAAACAAGAGTCTGCAAATATTTTCTGGATGTCTGCACATGTGAATAAGTGAATGATGCATTAAATATAATACACACTAACACATATCTAATTAATTTAGCTTCTTATGCCTGATAAAAGAATAATGAGAAACTCTAAAAGATATTGCTTTGAGCTATTTCCCTCTGGACTCATTTACAAGCTAACAGAAGGATGTGAATCTGGTAATCGGTAAAATTTGCATATTTGTGAAAGAAAGATCTGTGAGATGATAGATCACTAGGAACTTTGGTCTATTTGATATTTTATAAGTTCATGCCATCAGATGGTGAATCTATTTGGGGAAAAAAAATTCCTCCTAGAAAATTTGACGCTAAACACTGAAATATAATAATATCCAATGTGAGAATGTCTCCTTTGACTTCGTATTTGCATTTCCCTGCACATCACAAAGAGGCTTGCACATCACTCATGAGTAAATTAATATGGTAATAATGGTAATAAAATACAAAACTATTTGAAGATCTTTGAAAAATTAAAAAATCCATCCCTTAGATTATATGAATAGCCTTCTATTATCTGTGTTAATATCTTAAAATTAAATGTTCTCCCCCAAAATCAAATACAAACCTAAAACATTTATGTTTCCATTGAGTAAGTGTTTCTGACTTAGGGAATACAGCTAGCAGTCAGTGATCTGGCAATATGCCCTAGACACTGTAAGAGGAATAACGCATAAGTGAACACTCTACAGAGGAGAAGCCATAGATAAAATGGGAGTTTTAAGAGCCTGTAATCAAAGATGTGTAAGAAGCAGAGTGGCACATTAAAGGATCAAGAACCTTAATTTTTGACAAAATATGGGTAAAAAAAAACCTTATGGGTGCATACTATTTAATATTAATATTATTAATATTTTCTTTTAAACAGTTTTTGTAATGTTGTTTGAAAAAGAACCACCCTTTGTGCTTGCTATGTTCTCTATCGGTTAGATAGATCTTCACTTAATTTACTATCTTACCACTATGTACTCATCAATTACTTTTGGGTCTTTTTTTAAACATCTTCTTTGACCACCTTATCTACAGTAATTACTTTTGCCATTCTTTGCTGCCTCTTTATTCTACTGTGGTAATAGTGTCATATACTATCATATATAGAACTTATAGCACTTTACAAAGGCACACATTGTGATGTTAGTGATATTGTGTCATTTTTGCTACTGTGTTCTCAGCTGTTGGAATACATCACAGGTGCTCAATAAATAATTTTTGAATGCTAAATGTTGAATGAATTAATGGAGAAAATTCCCTGTTCAATCTAGTATTGATATTAAATCTCAACATATTCAACTTAACCAACACCTTTCATGTTGTACGTTCATAATTTTAATGAATAAATGCATCAACCATGTAATTTTTAAATTGAATATGTATCTTTGTTAAAATATTCCTACATATATAATTGCAGAAGATATTCAACAAATATATTTGAATCTGTTATGAATAATGCATGGTTTTCTGTTTTTAATTGTTAAACTGCAAGTATTTTAATGCCAATGGACTTACTTGCTGACAAATTTTATTTTAACTAACAAAAACGAGGTTAAAATAAAAATGACTTACAGCTGAAAATGGCAAAAAATGCAAACTACGAAAGTATAATTATGGTCAATAGTAAAGAGCATGAATGTTTTAAAATAAAAATACCAGGCTATTTTTCAAATTTTCTTGCTTATTTTCATGTTGATTTGGTTCTCAAAATGAAATAAAATAAATATCCGAAGACTATTTTGGCAACTATAGAGATAAGTCAATAGATATAATCATGCTCAATAAGAAATTGCTATTTTGATCATTTCTTTCATTACTGTTGTCAGTAACTGTGAAAATAACCTAAGAATATAGATGACACTCTACTCAGGAATGAAACTATTTCTTGCCCTCTAAAAGAAAAAAGATTATGAAAACAAAATAAAGAAAAAAGTCAGTTTTGACAGAAAACATAGCATGGAAAAATAAACTAAATTAAAACGCAAATTATCTTATATATATGATATTGCTAAATGTGTTAAAATGATTATTTTCTGCACTATGATTTTTCTTATTGTTTAATATGTTATTAAGACATAAACATTTCTTAGAAATTAGGTTGAAAGTTATTTACTTTGTAGTGAGCTAGATATTTGAAAGAAATTAGCTGCTATGATTTCATTTTTAAATTTTTTTTAAATTTTATTTTATAAGAGCACTAAGCATGAGATCTACACTCAACACGTTTTTTAAATTTTTTATTTCTAATTATAATGGGTACGTAATAAGTGTATATATTATTGGGGTACAGGCAATATTTGGATACAGGCATGCAATGTGTAATAATCAGATCAGGGTAAATAGGGTATTCCTTTGTCATTTATTTTTGTTAGAAACATTCCAGTTTTACTCTTGTAGTTATTTTGAAATAATAAATTATTGTTGACTATAGTCACTGTTGTGTTATCAAATACTGGATAATATTCATTCTAACTATATTTTTGCACTCGTTAATCACTCCTACTTTATGTCTCATCCCCACTACCATTCCCAGCATCTAGTAACCATAAATCTAGTCTCCATGAGTTCAATTGTTTTAACTTTCATTTTTCATATATAAATGAGAACACGCAAAGTTTCCTCAACAAATTTTAAGTGTTAAATATGATATTGTTATCTATAGGCGCAACATTGTATATCAGATCTCTAGAACTAATTTCTCTTGCATAGTTGGAATTGCATATGTGTTGACTAGTAACTCCTCATTCACCTCCCCAAGTCCCTGACAAACATTATTCTACTCTTTGCACCTATGTTTTTGTATATTTTAGGTATTTTATGTAAGTGGAATCATGCAATATATGTATTTCTGTGATTGGCTTATTTCACTTAACATAATGCCCTCTGGGTTCATTTATGTCGTTTACATGTTGTAGGATTTCCTTCTTTTAAGGCTGAATAATATTCCATTATCTATATATATGTATACCACATTTTCTTCATTCATCTGTTGATGGATATTTAGATTGTTTACTCATGTTGGCTACTGTGAACAGAGCTGCAGTTATTGTGGGAGTTGTTATATCTCTTAAGGATTTCAATTACGTTGGAGTAATATTAAAAGTGGGTATGGTAGCTTTATTTCTTTAATTTTTATTACATTATTTTATTTTATTTCATTTTATTTTATTTTTGAGATGAAGCCTCGCTCTGTCACCCAGCTGGAGTGCAATGGCACAATCTCAGCTTACTGAAACCTCTGCCTCCCGGATTCAAGCAATTCTCCCACCTCAGCCTCCTGAGTAGCTGGGACCAGAGGCACTCCCCACCACGCCCAGATTTTTTTTGTATGTTTAGTAGTGATGGGGTTTCACCATGTTGGCCAGGTTGGTCTTGTACTCCTAACCTCAAGTGATCCCCCCACCTTGGCCTCCCAAAGTGCTGTGATTAGAGGCATAAGCCACCACACTCGCCTGGGTAGCTTTATTTTATTTTTAATTTTTGATGAATCTTCATTATGTTTTCCACAGTGGAAAAAGATAGATAACCAATTTCCCCCACACCATCTGTTGAAGAAACTATCCTTTCCTTATTGTGTAACTTGGCACCTTTGTAGAATGTGATGGTTAATACTGAGTGTCAACTTGATTGGATTGAATGATGCAAAGTATTGATTCTTGTTGTGTCTGTGAGGGTGTTGCCAAAGGATTAACATTTGAGTCAGTGGGCTTGGAAAGGCACAACCACCCTTAATCGGGGTGGGGCCAATCTAATTAGCTGTCAGCATGGCTGGAATATAAGTAGGGAGAAAAATGTGAATAGAGACTGGCCTAGCCTCCCAGCCTACATCTTTCTGCCATGTGGGATGCTTCCTGCCCTCTAACATCAGACTCCAAATTCGCGAGTTTTGTAACTGGGACTGGTTCTCCTTGCTCCTCAGACTACAGACAGCATATTATGGGACCTTGTGATGATGTGAGTTAATACTTAATAAACTCCCCTTTATATATATATATTTTTTTATATATAATGTTTTATTATATACGAAATACATATATATGAAATACATAAAATTATGTATGATATATTTATTAATAATTAATATATAAAATTATATGATCATATAATCATATATATTATTTATGAAATTATATATAATTATATATTTCATATAAAATATAATATATATAATTATATATAATTTATTTATATATTTTATATATATTTCCTTAATTCTGTGTCTCAGAGAACCCTGACTAATACATTGAAGATCAATTGAATATCTATGTGTGAATTTATTTCTGAGTTCTCTATTCTGTTCCATTGGTCTGTAGTTCTGTCTTTGTTCTAGTACCATACTGTTCTCATTACTGTACTTTTGTGATGCTTTTTATTGTCAGTCAGGAAGTGCAATGTCTCCAGCTTGATTCTTTTTTTTCAAAATTGATTTGGCTATTGAGTTTTTTTTGTGGTTCCTTATGAATTTTAGAATTGTTTTTTTCTGTTCTTATAAGAAAGATTATTGAGATTTTAATAGAGATTCCATTGAAACTCTAGGTCTCTTTGTTTAGTATGGACATCTTAACAATATTGAATCTTCCAATCCATAAATATTAAATGTCCTTCCATTGTTGTGTGCCTCACTTAATTTCATTCATCAATATTTTGTAGTTTTCAAAGTACACATCTTTCACTTTGTTAGTTAAATTAAGGCTAAGTATCTGATCATTTATAAATGCCCCACTTTGTTGATATGTTTCAAGTAAAATAATTTTCATAACAGCCCTTTTATTAATCATATGTATTTAAAAGTAATGGATATATCCTTCTATATATTCTTCAAAAATTAACTGATTTTCTTTAGGAGAAAACAGTGTTTTGCTAGTCAAGTAATATGTATTAATTTATATTCTAAACTAGACATTCTGCTGAAGTTCAGATATTAAAGTATGAACAAGACAAATGTATTTATTATTTTTAAAAGAATCTGTGGTCTTTATGGGGAAGATAATTAAAAATATAACTAATTACTAAGAAGTGATATTTTTAAGTTAAAGGAAATAGGCTGTGAGAGAGGCGTTATATCTAATTGTATGTATATATAATCCAAACAATCTTATATCTAAGTGCTAAATTTTTGCTATGATTTAAATTTTTTTTGTGCTCAAATTTTATGAAATTTGCCCAAAGTAAAAATTCTGAAAAAGGCATCTTTGAAATGCTTTATTTTCTTTCCTCATGTAGGCTAGTCGTGCCCCCCCAAAAAATTATCCCAAACAATACACAGTTGTTTTAAATTATTCATACTTTTAAATAATAAAAAGTAAATTACTTTTATATTTTAATTAAGTTTACTACAAATCTTTAAATGTAAGTAATGTAATGTAAGAAAACTAAGCTTACACTTTGTCTTTAAGTCTTCAACCATACCTTAAACCCCACAACAACATATTTAAATTTAAGAGATTATAAGAAATAGTGGCTAGAGAATATTAAGTGAGAAGAAGAGCTAGACTTTGAAAACCTTGCTTTTCTTCAAAATGCAATGTCCTCTCTGTGCCTCTGGATGTCATAAGTATCAAAAGAAATAATTTATGACCAAGCCGTTGTGTTTTGTATTTTTTACCTGCTACATACATGCCTAATAAATAATCATTTCACAACTTTTCTTTAAACCATACTATGGTCAATGAATCATGTAACATTTGAGATTGTCATCAGGTGAAACTGGGACTTACAGAGCTCAGATAAGCCTTCTGCAATGACATAATGTGAACTCTTCAGTATCAACACCAACTGACTTCCATCTAGAGATTATGTTAAAAAATAATCTGTAGCACATGATCTAAACCTAGAAGGCACAGAAATTGGCATCTTTATAGTATCTTAATAGTAATGGTTTGAAATTTCATAGTCTTCTCTCAACACTATAATTATCTTCTTTGAAAAATTTTTTGAAAGTAAGTACTTTTATTATTTTATTGCACAATAGTATAACAGATTATACTTGGTTTTGGTGACATATTAAGTTACACTCATTGAGAAGAAGAAATATTTTGGCAAGTGCCAAAATAAGCAACATTCTCTCTTCAGGATACATGCTGTTTTATACTATAAAAATAGGCTTTTTAATGTGGTTTTTGAAAGATAATATACATCTATTAAATTTCCAAAATATATGGTTGTAATTTTTCACTATTGTTATTTAATTTCATTGGATATACAATATAAATTTTTGAGGAATAAATTATTGTAACAATGTAGAGAATGATAAACTCCTAAAATGGCCATTCTGTTAAATGTGGTGAGTTATATGTTTACTATTCCTGTGACTATATTTAAACATTGAAATGTCGTCTTTCCATCCATTTAACTTAAAATTTGGTATGGTTTGGCTGTGTTCCCACCCAAATCTTAACTTGAATTGTATCTCCCAGAATTCCCATGTGCTGTGAGAGGGACCCAGTGGGAAGTAATTGAATTGTGAGGGCTGGTCTTTTCCATGCTATTCTCGTGATAGTGAATAAGTTTCATGAGATATGATGAGTTTCTCAGGGGTTTCCACTTTTGTTTCTTCCTCGTTTTCTTTTGCTGCCACCATGTAATAAGTGTCTTTTGCCTCCCTCCATGATTCTGAGGCCTCCCCAGCCACATGGAACTGTGAGTCCAATTAAACCTCTTTTTCTTCCCAGCCTCAGGTATATCTTTATCAGCAGCATGAAAACGGACTAACACAGTAAATTGGTACTGAGGGTGGGATGTTGCTGAAAAGATACTCGAAAATGTGGAAGCAACTTTGGAACTGGAAAACAGGCAGATGTTGGAACAGTTTGGAGGGCTCAGAAGAAGACAGGGAAATGTGGGAAAGTTTAGAACTTCCTAGAGACTTGTTTAATGGCTTTGCCCAAAATGCTGATAGCGATATGAACAATAAAATCCAAGCTGAGCTGGTCTCAAATGGAGATAAGAAACTTATTGGGAAGTGGAGCAAAGGTGATTCTTGTTATGTTTTAGCAAAGAGACTGACAGCATTTTGCCCCCACCCTAGAGATTTGTGAAACTTTAAACTTGAGAGAATTGATTTAGGGTATCTGGGAGAAGAAATTCCTAAGCAGCAAAGCATTCAAGAGGTACCTTGGGTACTGTTAAAGACATTCAGTTTTATAAAGGAAGCAAAGCATAAAAGTTTGGAAAATTTGCAGCATGGTTATGTGATAGAAAAGAAAAACCCATTTTTCTGGGGATAAATGTAAGCCAGATGCAGAAGTTTGCACAAGTAGCAAGAAGTCTAACGTTAATTCTCAAGGCCAAAGAGAAAATGTCTCCAGGCCATGTCAGAGACCTTCACAGCAGCCTCTCCCATCACAGGCCCGGAGGCCCAGAGGCCCAGAAGGAAAATACGGTTTCATGGGCCGGTCCCAGGGCCCCTGTGCTGTGTGCAGCCTAGGGACTTAGTGCCCTGTGTCCAAGCCGCTTCAGCCGTGGCTGAAAGAAGCCAATGTACAGCTCGGACTGTGGCATCAGAGGGTGGAAGCCTCAAGCCTTGGCACTTAGTGCCCTGTGTCCAAGCCGCTTCAGCCGTGGCTGAAAGAAGCCAATGTACAGCTCGGACTGTGGCATCAGACGGTGGAAGCCTCAAGCCTTGGCAGATTCCATGTAGTCTTGAACCTGCAGGTGCACAAAAGTCAAGAATTGACATTTGGGAACCTCCACCTAGATTTCAGAAGATGTATGGAAATGCCTGGATGCCCAGGTGGAAGTTTCCTGCAGGGGCTGGGCTCTTATGGAGAACCTCTGTTAGAGCAGTGCAGAAGGGAAATGTGGAGTCAGAGCCCCTACACAGAGTCCCTACTGGGGCACTGCCTAGCGGAGGTGTGAGAAGAGGACCACCGTCCTCCAGACCCCAGAATGGTAGATCAACCGACAGCTTGCACCGTGAGCCTGGAAAAGCCGCAGACATTCACACCAGCCCGTGAAAGCAGCTGGGAGGGATGCTGTACCCTGCAAAGCCACAGGGGCTGAGCTGCCCAAGACCGTGGGAACCCACCTCTTGCATCAGCGTGACCTGAATGTGAGACCTGGAGTCAAGGGACATTATTTTGGAGCTTTAATATTTGACTGCCTTGCTGGATTTTGGACTTGTATGGGCCCTATAACCCCTTTGTTTTGGCCAGTTTCTCCCATTTGGAATGGCTGTATTTATCCAATTATCTATACCCCCATTTTATCTAGGGAGTAACCAGCTTGCTTTTGATTTTACAGGCTCATAGGCAGAAGGGACTTTCCTTGTCTCAGATAAGAATTTGGACTGTGGACTTTTGCTGAAAGTCATTTAATGCTGAAATGAGTTAAGACTTTGGGGGACTGTTGGGAAGGCATGATTGGTTTTGAAATGTGAGAATATGAGATCTGGAGGGGCCAGGGGCTGAATGATATGATTTGGCTGTGTCCCCACCCAAATCTCAACTTGAATTATATCTCCCAGAATTCCCATGTGTTGTGGAAGAGACTCAAAGGGAGGTAATTGAATCATGGGGGCCGTTTTTTCCCATGCTCTTCTCATGATAGTGAATAAGTCTCACAATATCTGATAGGTTTATCAGGGGTTTCCACTTTTGCTTCTTTCTCATTTTCTCTTGCTACCGCCATGTAAGTAGTGCCTTTTGCCTCCTTCCATGATTCTGAGGCCTCCCTAGTCTTGTGGAACTGTAAGTTCAATTAAACCTCTTTTCTTCCCAGCCTGGGGTATTCATTTATCAGCAGGATGAAAAGGGCGGACTGATCCATAATCATAGAATCTTTCTCCATTTAAGCAAGAGTAGCATTATACATTTTACATAAATGTGTGTGTGTGTGTGTGTGTGTGTGTGTGTGTGCACCTGCTTGGAATATTTTAAGATCTTAGTCAATTTCTTAAATTTCATCTTTTTCAAATCTTTTATTTTTTAAATACAGAAGCTTACAGTCATATTTTCCTAAGGTAATTTTGGTACATTTCACATTTAATGGCTTATTTCTGATAATATTATTGATAGCAAAAAAACCTTTTTAGATAATAATGTTTTGTTATAAAAAATTATGCTTGTGTATTCAGTTGAGTGTCTGGCCTTCATTGTATTTATACATGCAGATTTAAAAATTCAGGATTAACACCAATTCACCTCATAATTATTGCTTAAAAACAAATAGCAGGTATATAGGTCTTATGAGTAGGTAATAATTAAATACTGTTAAATCATTATAAGTACAATTATATCCAAGAAACAACATTGATGGACTATAATGGCTGAGATCTTAATTAAACACAAGTCAGCAAATTCTAAACAAAGGTTCTATGACTACCACCTTTTCCTAACTCTTTATACAAATCATTAGGCTGTATCTTTTTTTTTTTTGAACATGAATTTCAACATAAAATTTAAGTGCATTATTTAAGAAGACAGAATATAAAAATCTCAGTTGAATATTAAAAGAATGGAACTGCTATAGTTTAAAATGTACTCCTTCCAAAATTCATGTAGATGCTTTATCTCTACTGTGGTGGTATTAAGAGGTGAAGCATTTGGGGAAGTGATTAAGTCATGAGGGTTCAGTCATCATGAATGAAGTTAGTGTCTTATAAAAGAGCTGGAGGGAACCATGTTAGGTCCTTTTTGCACTTATGCTTTCTGCTATGTGAGAAAACAGTATTTGACTCCTCAGGAGGATGCAACCTGACATCACACTGGAAAGAAAACAAGGCCCTCATCAAACATCAAGCCTACCAGCACCTTGATCTTGAACTTCTCAGCCTCCACAGCTATGAGAAATGAATGTCTTCCTTTATAAATAACCCATTCTTAGGTATTTTATTCTAGCAGTAGAAAAAGACAAAGACAGGTATTAAATCACCTTTTGAAAAATCTGCCAGAATATTTTTAATGATCCAAACTCATCATCAATTGTACAAAATAAGAGTTATCTCCCTGGAACGTGCAAATTAGGATGTTGGTTTAGTTCTTTATTGAATTTATTTTAGTCCAGGTCATCTTGATCATTTTTGACAAACTCTAATTAAAATAACTTAATTTATATTAAAATGGTATTATTATAAAATAAGTAGCTCTCAGCTCTCAATTCAGAAATCTGCTCATTTTTCTGTGTGGCTGTCTAACCCAACACTGGTATAGTTCACTCTTCATATCTCAGAAGGCTACAGGTCTGTCTGGAAGTTTGCTGGGCCACTGAGTAGTGTAATTATTTATGCTCATCTTGTAATTGCTTCCTCAATTTCACAATAATTGGGGAAAATGAGTTAAGGATAAAGGCAAAGTGCTTAGGTACTACACAAAGAAAATGATGAATTTTATTGTATTCTGACTCATTTAGTTTTAGGCTACCTCAGAGGAAAAAAATGTCTAATTTTTTAGTAGTCTTCAATATAGTACATTATCCAGTATCTATATAGTATGCTTCTAAATTTAATGCATGATTGAAAGGAATAATTTGGTGTTTTCTGATATGTAAACATGGCTTAAAATTACAATTTGAAAGCAGTAGAACTTTCTACTCAATCTATCCAATACTTTAAGTAATAAGAATTAATACATAGTAAAATCTCCTTATGTTATAGATTACTAACAGTTTTTTTTAATTTTTAGTGAATCTTTTTGGTTTCTTTAAAATGATATATTTTCAAATACTGGCCCTTTTCTTCCTGCTCTCTAACTGAAACACTGCACCCTTTGACCAATCTCCCTATTCCTCCACTCTCTAGCCTCTTGTAGCCACAGTTCTGTTCTCTTCTTCTGTGTGTTCATTTTTTAAATAGCTTATTTTAAATAACTATAAATTATCACAGTAAAGGTAGAATATGACTTGAAATTTTAACATATAAAAGCCCAAATGCAGAAGGGTAGTGTCAAGTTTGATGTAGTTAAACTATGTACTGCATGGAATCTGCGTAAATTTGCTAGAGGTGCGCTAACAAAGATAACAACTGGTGGCTAAAAACAAACAAAACAACAACAATAACGAACAGGTAATTTATTTTCTTCATGATTCTTGAGACTAGAAGTCAAAACTCATGTTGTCATCAACTTTGGTTTCCTCTGAGACCTCTCTTCTTGGCTTATAGATGGCTTTCTTCTCTCCATGTCTTCATATCATCTTTCTTCTGCAGATGTTCATGTCCAAATGTTCTCTTACCGTAACAACATTAGGGCCCACCTTAATGACCTCATTTCCACTAAATTACCTTTTTAAAGGCCCTATTTTTAAATATAGTCACACTCTGAAGTACCGGGGGTTAGAATATCAACATATCAATTTTGGTGGGACACAATTCAACCCAAAACAGAATGATAAATATTAAGGCTGGCAAGGAGGAATGGTTATAAATATTTTCCCAATGTTACTACTTTTTCTGTGATAGTGAAGCAGAATGGTACATTATAATACTGTAATAAAATGTGGTCCTCACAATATAAATTATTATTTATCTATTATTATAGAAAGCTTCAGAACACAATACCACGAAATTAGTAGCTTGAAAGCATATCTAGTTATGATCTCCCCATTCTCTAAGTTTGAACTCTGGGCACAAAATTAACACACAATGTGCTCAGGCTCTCACAAGCCTGAAATCTAACTCTTGGCCAGGGCTTGTTCCCATTTAAGGCTTGGGCCCTATCCCTAGAACATGTGGTTGTTGACAGAATTCAGTTCCTTACAGTTGAAGGACTAAAATCTCTACTTTCCTACTAGCTTTTGGTCCAGGGATCAAAATTGGCTTCTAGTGCTAAACCTTGAGTCCTACATACTTGGTGCTTTCACAGCATGGCAACTTTATTTCATCAAGACCAGCAGTATAATCTTTGTCACACTCTAAATCTCTGATTTCAGGAAGAAGATAAGCCCACCAAAACTGATAATTTCAAGTTATAAGAAAAGAAAAATATAATCTTGTGACATAAGTTACCTAGGATAGACAAAAATTACATTATTTTCTCTAATTTTAGTAGCAAATATGACCAGACTTAGTGAAATACATTTATGTTTTATATTATATTTTCAAGATTGCATTTCCAAGGATTGGAGCTTCCCAAGGAGGCAAATTTCCAACTTTTTTGTAAAAGCTGCTGTTAACAAATTATTCCATAGCCCATTTTTTTCTCAACTTAAGTTTAATCATTGTAAATAATTTGTCAACTGTTAAATATATACTTATTGAGAATTAACACTTATCTTCCTGAGATCACATTAGGTGTTGTATTAACGTGCTTAGATAAAACATTCTTCTTTTTTTATTATTATAATACTTTAAGTTCTGGGATACATGGCAGAACGTGCAGGTTTGTTACATAGGTAAACATGTGCCATGGTGGTTTGCTATACCCATCAACCCGTCATCTACATTAGATGTTTCTCCTAATGCTATCCCTCCTCCTGCCCCCCACTCCCTGATAGGCCCCAGTGTGTGATGTTCCCTGTCTGTGTCCATGTATCCTCATTGTTCAACTCCACTTACGAGTGAGAACATGTGGTGTTTGGTTTTCTGTTCCTGTGTTAGTTTGCTGAGAATGATGGCTTTGAGCTTCATCAGGTCCCTGCAAAGGATAGAAACTCATCCTTTTTTATGGCTGCATAGTATTCTGTGGTGTATATGTGCTGCATTTTCTTTATCCAGTCTATCATTGATGGGCATTTGGGTTGGTTCCAAGTCTTTGCTATTGTGAATAGTGCTGCAATAAACATACGTGTGGATGTGTCTTTATAGTAGAATGATTTATAATCCCTTGGGTATATACCCAGTAATGGGATTTCTGGGTCAAATGGTATTTCTAGTTCTAGAGCCCTGAGGAATTGCCACACTGTCTTCCACAGTGGTTGAACTAATTTATACTCCCACCAACAGTGTAAAAAGGTTCCTATTTCTCCACATCCTCTCCAGCATCTGTTGTTTCCTGACTTTTTAATGATCGCCATTCTAACTGGTGTGAGATGGTATCTCATTGTGTTTTTGATTTGCATTTCTCTAATGACCAGTGATTATGAGCTTTTTTTCGTCTGTAGGCCGCATAAATGTCTTCTTTTGAGAAGTGTCTGTTTATATCCTTCCCTCACTTTTTGATTGGGTTGTTTGTTTCTTTCTTCTAAATTGCTTTAAGTTCCTTGTAGATTCCTGATATTAGCCCTTTTTCAGATGGGTAGATTGCAAAAATTTTCTCTCATTCTGTAGGTTGCCTGTTCACTCTGATGATAGTTTCTTTTGCTGTGCAGAAGCTATTTTGTTTAATTAGATCTCATTTGTCAATTTTGGCTTTTGTTGCCATTGCTTTTGGTGTTTTAGTCATGAACTCTTTGCCCATGCCTATGTCCTGAATGGTACTGCCTAGGTTTTCTTCCAGGGTTTTTGTGGGTTTAGGTTCACATTTAAGTCTTTAATCCATCATGAGTTAATTTTTGTATAACATGGAAGGAAGGGGTCCAGTTTCAGTTCTCTGCATATGGCTAGCCAGTTTTTCCAATACCATATTAAATAGGAAATCCTTTCTCCATTTCTTGTTTTTGTCAGATTTGTTGAAGATCAGATGCTTGTAGATGTGTGGCGTTATTTCTCAGGCCTCTGTTCTGTTCCATTGGTCTATATATCTGTTTTGGTACCAGTGCCATGCTGCTTTGGTTACTGTAGTCTTGTAGTATATTTTGAAGTCAGGTAGCGTAATGCCTCCAGGTTTGTTCTTTTTGCTTAGTATTGTCTTGGCTATAAGGGCTCTTTTTTGATTCCATATGAAATTAAAACTAGTTTTTTTCTTATTCTGTGAAGATGTTCAATGATACTAGCAAAACTAAGCTTCATAAGCAAAGAAGAAATGAAATCTTTTACAGACAAGCAAATGGTGAGAGATTTTGTCACCAACAGGTCTTCCTTACAAGAGCTCCTGAAGGAAGTATTAAATATGGAAAGGAAAAACTGGTACTAACCACTGCAAAAACATACCAACTTGTGAAGACTCTCAACACTATGAAGAAACTGCATCAACTAATGGACAAAATAAAGAGCTAGCATCAAAAAGACAGGATCAAATTCACACATAACAATATTAATCTTAAATGTAAATGGGCTAATGCCCCAATTAAAAGACACAGACAGGCAAATTGGATAAAGAGTCAAGACCCATCAGTGTGCTATATTCAGGAGACACATCTCCTGTGCAAAGACACACATAGGCTCAAAATTAAGGGATGGAGGAATATTTACCAAGCAAATAGAAAGCAAGAAAAGCAGGGGTTGCAATCCTAGTCTCTGATAAAACAGACTTTAAATAAACAAAGATCAAAAAAGACAAAGAAGGACATTACATAATGGTAAAGGGATGAATGCAAGAAGAAGAGAGAACTATCCTAAATATATCTTGGGCACTCAATACAAGAACACCCAGATTCATAAAGCAAGTTCTTAGGGACGTACAAAGAGACTTAGACTGCCACACAATAATAGTGGGAGACTTTAACACCCCACTGTCAATATTAGACAGTTCAACAAGACAGAAAATTAACAAGGATATTCAGGACTTGAACTCAGCTCTGGACAAAGCAGATGTAATAGACACCCACAGAACTCTCCACCTCAAATCAACAGCATATACATTCTTCTCAGCATCACATCGCACTTATTCTAAAATTGACCACATAATTGGAAGTAAAACACTCCTCAGCCAATGCAAAAAATGGAAATCATAACAAACAGTCTCTCAGAACACAGGGACACTGAACAACCTGCTCCTGAATGACTACTGGGTAAATAACGAAATTAAAGCAGAAATGAATAAGTTCTTTTAAACCAATGAGAACAAAGACACAACGTACCAGAAACTCTGGGACGCAGCTAAAGGAATGTTGAGAGGGAAATTGATAGCACTAAATGCCCACATGAAGAAGCGGGAAGGATCTAAAATCAACACCCTAACATCACCCTTAAAGAACTAGAGAAGCAAGAGCAAACAAATACAACAGCTAGCAGAAAACAAGAAATAATTAAGATCAGAGCCGGGCGCGGTGGCTCACGCTTGTAATCCCAGCACTTTGGGAGGCCGAGGCAGGTGGATCACGAGGTCAGGAGATCGAGACCACGGTGAAACCCCGTCTGTACTAAAAATACAAAAAATTAGCCCGGTGTGGTGGCGGGCGCCTGTAGTCCCAGCTACTCAGAGAGGCTGAGGCAGGAGAATGGCGTGAACCCTCGAGGCGGAGCTTGCAGTGAGCCGAGACTGCGCCACTGCACTCCAGCCTGGGCGACAGAGCAAGACTCCGTCTCAAAAAAAAAAAAAAAAAAAAAAAAGATCAGAGCAGAACTGAAGGAGATAGAGACACAAAAAAATCCTTCAAAAACATCAGTGAATCCAGGAGCTGGTTTTTTGAAAAGATTAACAACATAGATAGACTGCTAGCTATAGTAGTAAAGAAGAGAGAAAAATCAAATAGATGTAATAAAAAATGATAAAGGGGATATCACTACTGATCCCACAGAAATACAAACTACCATCAGAGAATACTATAAACACCTCTATGCAAATAAACTAGAAAATCTAGAAGAAATGGATAAATTCCTGGACACATACACCCTCCCACGACTAAACTAGGAAGAAGTCGAATCCCTAAATAGATCAATAACAAGTTCTGAAATTGAGGTAGTAATTAATAAATAGCCTAGCAACCAAAAAATCCCAGGACCAGACTGATTCACAGCCGAATTCTATCAGAGGTACAAAAAGGAGCTGGTACCATTTCTCCTGAAGCTATTTCAAACAACAGGAAAAGAGGGACTCTTCCCTAACTCATTTTATGAGGCCAGCGTCATCCTGATAACGAAACCTGGCAGAGATACAACAGTAAAGGAACATTTCAGGCAAATAACCCTGATAAACATCGATGCAAAAACCCTCAATAAAATACTGGCAAACTGAATCTAGGAGCACATCAAAAGCTTATCCACCATGATCAAGTCAGCTTCATCCATGGGATGCAAGGCTGGCTCAACATATACAAATTAATAAACATAATCCATCAGATAAACAGAACCAATGACAAAAGCCACATGATTATCTCAAGAGATGCAGAAAAGGCCTGCAATAAAATTCAACACATCTTCATGCTAAAAACTCTCAATAAACTAGATATTGATGGAACATATCTCAAAATAATAAGAGCTATTTAAGACAAACCCACAGCCAATATCACACTGAATGGACAAAAGCTGGAAGCATTCTCTTTGAAAACAGACACAAGACAAGGATGCCCTCTCTCACCACTCCTATTCAACATAGTGTTGGAAGTTCTGGCCAGGGCAATCAGGCAAGAGAAAGAAAGAAGCGTATTTAAATAGGAACAGAGGAAGTCAAATTGTCCCTGTTTGCAGATGCCATGATTGTATATCTAGAAAACCCCATTGTCTCAGCCCAAAATCTCCTTCAGCTGATAAGCAAGTTCAGCAAAGTCTCAGGATACAAAATCAATGTGCAAAAATGACATTCCTATATACCAATAATAGAGAGCCAAATTGTGAGTGAACTCCCATTCACAATTGCTACCAAAAGAATAAAATACCCAGGAATACAACTTACAAGGGATGTGAAGGACCTCTTCATGGAGAATGACGAACTACTGCTCAAGGAAATAGGAGAGGACACAAACAAATGAAAAAAATTTTCATGGTTATGGATGGGAAGAATCAGTGTCGTGAAAATGGCAATACTGCCCAAAGTAATTTATATATTCAACAACAATATTCTTTAAGTGATTTTTATATGCTAAGGAGATTGCCTTCCATCAATTGATGCACTTATAAATTAATATTTAAAAGTTCCAGGAAATTTATAGGCAGTGAGAAACAAAACAAAATGAAAGTGCTTGAAACCTGGGAACCTGGAGCAATCACTTACTATATAGACAGGCACCAACAGCATTTTTTGCTTGTGGAAGTACCTCAGTCTTTTTATACTGATATGAGTATTGAAAATGCTCAGTAAATATTTGTTGAATAATAAGTGATCATTTATATCAGAAGTATACTT
This sequence comes from Hylobates moloch, assembly GCF_009828535.3. NCBI lineage: Eukaryota > Metazoa > Chordata > Mammalia > Primates > Hylobatidae > Hylobates > Hylobates moloch. The sequence goes on from NW_026652278.1 coordinate 123,160,791, forward strand.
AAATTAGAAAGAGGAAACATAGAATCAGCCCTGAAACTGAAGCTGGAAATCCATGCAGAGTGAACGGATATATCAGAATCCAAAGTCTCAGCAATGTGATAGGTGCAAAGATAACTATCCGTTCTGGAAGACACAAGGCAAATAGATTAAGCCTTGAAAGGGAAATGGCTTGACATCACATGTTAGGCAACCTTTTCTGTTGTTCATTGCCTCAGACAATAAATGTTTGAGTAAGACTTTCCAAACTGCTTGCATATTTTGTCTATAAGTAGAAAGCATTTGCTGTACTTAAAAGGTACATTTCTGGTGTTTAGGGAGAATGTAAATTCAACCTCTCTGGCACTCTATAATTACCTTACTGTAATGTAATTTTCTACAACACCCTGAAAGCTTTTCCTTTGATAATTCTTGAAACTCCTACTGCTCAAGCATAGTTCTGTAGAAATTGCTTCATTTCTCATCCTTCATTGAAGAACAAAATTTGTACTGCCCACAGCTGGCTATTTATGTCTCCAAACACCAGACTGGCTTGATGGCCAAGACCAAACATCAGTCCTCTTTGGCTTTCATATCTGGACAAACATTCCTGATCACTGGTTCCTCCACCTACTGACCAGTTTCACCTTCCCTTCCCAAATATTTCAATTCACTGAAAACTCTTAGTCATAAATAAAAACTCCTAACTGATCACCTGAAAACTCCTTTTTTTGTAAGTCCACAGTCAATCTGTCAATGAAATATATTAATTCTAATTAAGATCAATCAGTTTTTTTAAAAAAATTAATTCCTAAGGCACAAGGGCAAAGTATAATAATGCGGCTCTTGATCGAACACATTTGTTTCCTTATAGGTCTCTGTTCTTGTGTGTATGACCTCTTCCAGTATATATTTTTTGTTGATCAGATAAACTCATCATTTTGAAATGCAAATCAGATAGCTCCACTCCTTGCTTAAAAACGAGGGGTGCTTGCTTTTTAACATGTACCATAAAAGGTCCTATTTGATCCTATCCCATCCAGTTTCTCTAGATTTTATACCAGCTATTCCTTTGCCTTTTATCGTTTTTTTTTCTTATATCTACCTGGCTAACTTGATGGGGAGATCATTTCTAAGAAAGTATTTTCCTAATTATTCTCTCAAAATTATCATCCTCTGACCTCCTGCCTTCACTTTATAGTCTCTCTTACAGAAGCCATCTCTTTGTGTCATGAAAATTATCACCATTTGAATTTGGTATTGATCAATATGCTTATTTTTAATGACTTTCTTCTGGAGTAAACTACAAGCTTAATGAGGGCAAAAATTATTTCTTACTTGTTTATTCCTACTTACTCAGAGTCTGAAACAATAATTAGCACAGCGATAATGTCCACAAAATGTAAATTAGTGAAATAATGATTCCTTTTTGTTAACACTTTCAGGAAGAAAGAGATAGTTGTTAAAGGTATACTACAAAGCATCGCCAAATATTATTATACATTATGGCTTAAGCTCTGTTGTGAGTATGTAGATGTTAGTTAATTTTTACCTGACATAAATGTTTGTATGCCCAAGTATTACATTAAATGTAGGGAAAAATAATTTTATCTACCTGAATTTGCTAAACATACCCATCATTTTCTATGCATGCTCTCTCAGTGTGATGAACTGGGTCATGATGTAAAGAAGTCAAAGTAATGGTGTTTCTTTAATAAATGCAAATATGTATATTCCTTCATTGTAATATACAATGGGAATAATTATCAGTTAAGAATTACATAGAGAAACTGAGTTGTAAGCACAGTGAGGACAGTTATCATGTCTTATTTAATTTTCATAATGTGTATTATCTATACAATATATCAACACTCAATAAGTATTTGGTAAATCAATAGATGGATGGATGAATGAAAGAACAGATAGATGAATAGATGGAGAGATAATCACATTTCATATGTAGAGATTTATGACAAGGGTTAGAGATTATGCATTAAGTGGTTTCACAATTTTATCCTCTGAAAGTATTGTGATGAATTAACTTTTAGAAACCTGCAACTCATGAATGTTTTTCATTATTTTCCTGTACACATCTTTTGAAAATGCAAATCTTTACATGTGACCAAAGTATCCTAAAAGTAAATTTAAAAGTATTCATTATTGTATTTACTTCAATATACATTTTTATTTGTTCATTTTACATTACTGTTTTGTTTAAAATATTATCTAAGATTACAAAATATAAAATAAGCTCTTGGTGCTTCTGCACAGCAAAATAAACTACTAACTTATTTAATAATAAGTGATCATCAGAGTGAACAGGAAATCTACAGAGTGGGAGAAAATTTTTGCAATCTACCACCTGACAAAGGACTAATATCCAGAATCTATAAAGAACTTAAACAAATTTACATAAAAAAAATTCAAACAACCCCATCAAAAAGTGGACAAAGGGTATGAACAGACACTTCTCAAAAGAAGACATTTATGCAGCCAACAGACATGAAAAAATGCTCATCATCACTGGCCATCAGAGAAATGCAAATCAAAACCACAATGAGATACCATCTCACACCAGTTAGAATGGCCATCATTAAAAAGTCAGGAAACAACAGGTGCTGGAGAGGATGTGGAGAAATAGGAATGCTTTTACGCTGTTGATAGGACTGTAAACTAGTTCAACCATTGTGGAAGACAGTGTGGTGATTCATCAGGGATCTGGAACTAGAAATACCATTTGACCTAGCCATCCCATTACTGGGCGTATACCCAAAGGACTATAAATCATGCTGCTATAAAGACACATGCATACGTATGTTTATTGCGGCACTATTCACAATAGCAAAGACCTAGAACCAACCCAAATGTCCATCAATGATAGACTGGATTAAGAAAATGTGGCACATAAACACCATGGAATACTATGCAGCCATAAAAAAGGAAGAGTTCATGTCTTTGTAGGGACATGGATGAAGCTGGAAACCCTCATTCTCAGCAAACTATCGCAAGGACAGAAAAGCAAACACTGCATGTTCTCACTTATAGGTGGGAATTGAACAGTGAGAATACTTGGACACAGGGTGGGGAACATCACACACTGGGGCCTGTCGTGGGGTGGGGGG
>NW_026652278.1:123163988-123181283 GCF_009828535.3 Hylobates moloch
TTTTTTTTTTTTTTTTTTTTTTTTGAGACAGAGTCTCACTCTTATTGCCCAGGCTGCAGTGCAGTGGTGGGATCTTGGCTCACTCAAACTCCAGCTTCCTGCCTCAGCCTTCTGAGTAGCTGGGATTACAGGTGCCCGCCACTCACCCTGCTAATTTTTGTATTTTTAGTAACGACAAAATTTCATCTTGTTGGCCAGGCTGGCCTCGAACTCCTCGTGATCTGCCTGCTTCTTCAGCCTCCCAAAGTGCTGGGATTACAGGTGTGAGCCACCGCACCTGGCCTTGGTGTTGACTTCTAATAAACAATGGTTTCAGTGACATTCTGTGGCTTACCTCTCTATAGAGATCATATAAGACTGGGCTCAGTGGCTCATGCCTGTAACCCCAGCACTTTGGGAAGCCAGGCGGGAAGATTGCTTGAAGCCAGGGGTTTGAGACCAGCCCAGGCAACATGGTGAGACCTCAAAAAAAAAAAAAAAAAAAAAAAAGCCGATGGGGTGGCACATGCCTCTTGTAGTTCTAACTCCTTGGAAGGCTGAAGCAGGATGATCACTTGAGCACAGGAGCTCAAGGCTGAAGTGAGCTATGATCAGGCCACTGCACACCAGCCTGGGTAACACAGTAAGACCCTGTCCCTAAAGAATATAATTTAAAATTATACATATATATAATTTGAAATTATGTATATGTTTTATTTATTTTTATTTATATATATATAAAATATTGACTGAAAGAAGAAATTTCAAAATTCACCTGAAATTAGTACACTCATTTCCTTGTCAAACTTAAATGACACTAGACAATATACAATTTAAATAAGTTGGTTAGCCAGGGTTAATGTTTGAAGATACTTATTTCATACGTTTTCACTGATGACTATAAAATAGTACTTTAAATTCAAATGCTGGCTGCTGATAGAGGGCAAATCAACTTCAATTGTTATGGATATGAAATATATGAAGAAATAGCACAATAAATATATTCACAGAAATAGTAACTGAAGATAGATTAATGAGGTCTGAAAATATAAGCACTGGGGAATAGGAGTACACAAAGAACAGGTCAACACGATGTTACAGTGACAAAAGCAACTACAAGAAACAAATCAATATAATATTCAACTTTTAAAACGAGTACAAACACAAATAGAGGCTTAAGAGACATAGACAATCATCTTCAAGCATTCAAGTAGTAAATATTTATGCATATAATTGAATATATGTGTGTATTTATATAATTATAGGAAATTAGAGAAAGAATGGAAGCATCAAATTTCTGAAAGATTATTTCACATGTTAAAAATTGTTATTTCTCTAGGTAAGATTATGAGTGAAAATTTAATCTTTCTTCATTCTTATGCATTTTCTTCTTCATTTTTCAAAAAATAATTATAACATTTGTAATTAGAATATAATTAAAATGTATTATTTAGAAATAGTTCACAAGACAAAAAAATCTTAAGTTTGTGATGATGAATGAAATAAAGCAAATGTAGATATCTAAAAGACTAAATTAATAAACCCCCAAAATATTGGTACAAAGCATTTGTTAGTCATTGGTTGATTATTTCTTTTTTTTTTTGAGACGGAGTCTCGCTCTGTCGCCCAGGCTGGAGTGCAGTGGCGCAATCTCGGCTCACTGCAAGCTCCGCCTCCCGGGTTCACGCCATTCTCCTGCCTCAGCCTCTCTGAGTAGCTGGGACTACAGGCGCCCGCCACCACGCCCGGCTAATTTTTTTTGTATTTTTAGTAGAGACGGGGTTTCACCGTGGTCTCGATCTCCTGACCTTGTGATCCGCCCGCCTCGGCCTCCCAAAGTGCTGGGATTACAAGCGTGAGCCACCGCGCCCGGCTGGTTGATTATTTCTAATTAAAATATATAGAATTAATATGCCAATAAATATACATTACATTTTAAATGGCTTTCATTAATATATTTTTAACTTAGTGATATCATTTATATCAATTCATAAATCAACTTAAATGTTTGTTGGTAGTATTTCTTAGATAGCCAGAGTTCAAAAATTAACAAAATGTTTCCTTTTTTACTTTTTCCCTGTTTTTATCATTTCTCCTTTTTTTTTACTTCTGCACAACATACCATTTTGTTCATCAAATCCTTCATATCCTACATTTCCCCAAATCATAAATACGTTCAGATAATTTTGTAGCATTTATTCAATTTAGTCAGATCAATGTGTATCTAAAATTTGAACTATGTTTCTATACTTATCACTGAGGATACAATGTTTGTGTTTTTAAACAGCTGTAACAAACTTGTAAGGGAAATGAAAGTCTTTTGCAAATTATTCAGTTACTTGTTCAGTACTCTATCACTCATCTAACAATAAATTTACATATCTATCTATGGAGGATATAATCTATCAAAAATGCTTTACCTGTTTTTAGGTCCTGTATAGAAAGTTGAAGATACCATGTTATTTTCATATTTTTTATAAAAACGACCACTCTGAGTATTTCTTTGTTTTTTTGGGAAATACAACCGAATAATAATAATGTAGAGAGAAAAATTACCACATAATTTAAGCTTCTATGTGGATTAGAAATTACAAAACCTCTTATATAATAACATTTTTATGTCTTTTATTTTGTCTACAATGAAATTGTAAGATGAATTATATTGAATTATCTATTTTCAATTTTTTACATCTAGTTTGAAGCCTTTTTATTTATTTATTTTTAGAGACAGGGTCTTGCTGTGTCAACCAGGCTGGAGTGCAATGGCACAATCTTGGCTCACTGCAGCCTCAAACTCCTGGGCTTAAGGGATCCTCCTGCCTCAGCCTCTCTAGTAACTAGAACTACAGGCGTGTTCTACCATGCTCAGCTAATTTAATTTTTTTTCTGTTTGTTTGTTTGTTTGTTTTTTCATAGAGACAGGATCTTTCTTTGTTGCCTAGGCTAGTCTCAAATTCCTGGCCTCTAGTAGTCCTCCCACCTTGTACTCTCAAACCTGAGGCCTTTTTAGTTCTTTTACGAAGTAATTCATCAATAATTTTAAAAATTGTATCATAAGATAAATTCTTACTGATAACAGAAAGGTATCTGCACATCAATAAGTTACAACTTATGCTTCATTGCAATTGTAATTCAAAGCAGGTTAATCTTTACCTTGAATTATTATTCCTGGATAAACCATGTGGAATTCTTAATTAATTCTATAATTTGTCTTCTCATCATTTTAGCAGTGTCATACATAAAGCAAAAGTTTTTACTTTTGGGATTTATTTTTTGTTGTTACTTTTTCTTTTTAGCGATTATACTTTTGGTATTAAGAATAAGAACTGTTTACCTAGTGTGGCTTCCTAAAGGTGATTTGGGTTTTTTTTAACCCCTGAAATTAGATGTTTTTACATTTTACATTGAAATCTGTGATCTATTTAGGGTTAATGCTAGTATAAGATGTGAGATATAGTTACTTTGTATATTAGTTTGTTCTCAGACGTCTAATAAAGACATACCAAGACCGGGTAATTTATAAAGGAAAGAGGTTTAATTGACTCACAGTTCCACAGGGCTGAGGAGGCCTCAAGAAACTTAAAAAATTATGTCAGAAGAGGAAGCAAACAACATCCTTCTTCACATGGCAGCAGCAAAGAGAAATGTAAAGTGAGGTGGGGGGAAAGCCCCTCATAAAACCACCAGGTCTCGTGAGAACTCACTCACTGTCATGAACTCACTGTCATGAGAACTGCGTGGAGGTAACTGCCCCCATGATTCAATTACCTCCCACCGAGTCCCTCCCACGACATGTGGGGAATATGGAAACTACAGTTCAAGATGAGATTTTGAGTGGAGACACAGCCCAACTATATCACTTTGTTTGTTTTTGCCTATGGATATCCAAATATTTCCATATGATTTCCTCAAAAGGCTATCTTTCCTCCATTGCATAGAATTCCATTTGCCTCTTTGACAAAAATCAGTTAGGAGTATTTGTGTGGGTCTATTTCTCTGTTTTCAATTCTGTTCCATTTATCTATATGTCTATCTGTTGTTTAAGACTTAAAATGAAGGTTAATTATTATGTTTATCTTGAAATCTGGGGAAAACCAGAGGCCTCTTTTCCAGAGTACAACCTACTGTGGCATTGCACAATATGCATTGTCTTCCTTCTTTGGGCTGTGAATATATATTACTAATAAACTACTATGAAGCTCATCTGTATGGTGTTGGGTGCTGTGTGTTTGACCTGTAGCATAACTTTACGATAGTAAGCTCGAAAACTTAACCATGGGGTAAAGAGGATGAGATCAAAACACTGTATCTCTGATAATACAACACATTTTTGAATTTTGTAGCTATAAAAGTCTTGAAATTGAGTAGACCAATATATCCCACTTTATTATTCTGCTTCAAAATTATTTTAGCTATTCTAGTTCCTTTGTTTTTGCACCTACATTTTAGAACAATATTGTCAATATCTAAGAATTCTTGCTGGAACTTTGATAGACAAATTGTTAAACCCACATACCAATAGGAGGATAATTGATAGTTTTGCTATATTGAGTCTTCCAATCCATAAACAGGCTATTTATCTCCATTTGATTAGGTCTTATTTTATTTCTTTCGTTACCAACTGCATAGTTTCTGCATATAAGTCCTGTAAATGTATTCTTAGTTTTATACCTACGTATTTTGTTGCTTTGATCTTTTTTAAGCAGTTTTAAATGATATTGCATTTTTAATTTTAACATCAATGTGCTCATTGCTAGTTATAGAATTGCAATTCATTTTTGTAGGTTGGTCTTGCATTCTGTCACCTTTCCAAATAAACCTGCTAGTTCTAGGAACATTTTTTAAAAAGAGAATTATTGGAATTTTCTAAGTAGAAAATTGTGTCATCTGTAAATAGTTTTTCTTATTTGTTTTTGATTTGTATCCCTTCTACTGGTCTTTCTTGACGTATTTCACTGACTAGAATTCCCAGTACTATGTCAAATAAGAGTGACTAGTTTGGACATATTTTTTCACATTCCTGGTAGAATAAAAGCATTCATTTTTTCATGGTTAAGTATGTGACTGGTAGGTTTTATTGAGTTTATTTGTTTTGCTTTGTTTTTTGTAAATCCTCTTTATATAGGAAATTCTACTCTATTTCTATTTTTTGACATTTCTTAACAAAAATTATGAATGAGTTGAATTTTGTCAAATGCTTTTTCTATACCAATTGATATAATCTTGAGATTTTTTTTCTTTCTTATAGCGTTAATATAGTGGGTTACATTTATTGAATTTTGAATATTTATTTAGCCTTCCATAACTGGAATAAACCCCATTTGGTGATGGTATATAATTCATTTTTTTCTTTTTTTTATAAATTTTAATTTTTTTTAAATTTTAAAATAAAAAAATAGAGATCTCACTAAAATGAGGCCTCACTATGTTGCCCAGGCTGGTCTCAAACGCCTGAGTTCAAGTGATCTGCCTGCATCGGCTTCTTAAAGTGCTGAGATTACAAATATGAGTCACTACTCCCAGCCTATAACTCTTTGTATATAATAATTTTGTATCTATATTAATGAAGAACATTGATCTGTAGATTTTTTGTTTGTACTCTCTATCCCTTGCTTTAGAAGTAGGGTAATATTAACTTCATAAAATGAGTTTGAATTTGTCCCCTCTACTTTTGTTTCTGCATGAAATTGTATAGAATTAGTTATTCCTTCTTAAAATATTTATATAATGCTCTTCTGAACCTATCTGGGTCTTGGAATTTTTAGTGCGAGGAATTTTTAAAATACAAATTTAATATCTCAAGTAGTTACAGGACTATTAACTTTATTTCATATTGAGTGAATTGTGATAGGGTATGCTTTTTGAAGAACTGGTCCAATTCATCTTAATTGTCAAATTTATACATCGATTTGTTTGTAGTATTCCCTTATTATTCATCAGTGATGGTATGATAGTCCCTGTTTCATTCCTGATAGTGATCATTTGTTTTGACTTTTTGTCTTTGTCAATCTTGTTAGATGTGTGTCCATTGTATTGATTTTCCCCAAGGACCAGCTACTTGTTCGATCATTTTTCTTACTTGCTATTTTGTTTTTGTTTTTGTTGTATTATTTCTGGTCCTACTATTTTCTTCCTTCTGCTTGACTTATTTTGATATTCTTCTTGGTTCTTGATGTGGAAATTTAGATGATTGTTGAAGACAGTTCCTCCTTTTCTAATGTTAATTCTCATATGTTTTTTCTCAGCACTGATTTAGCTGCCTCCCACATATTTTGATATATTACATTTTCACTTTTATTTAGTTCAATTGATTTTTGATTTATAGATTTTTCAAAGAAGTGTTTAGTTTCTAAGTGTTTGGAGACTTCTTATCTTTCCGTTATTGATGTTTGGATTGATTCAATTGCATTCATAGATTATATTCTCTATGATATGATATATCCAGATATGCTTTGTGAGTGTTTGAAAAAAATGTGTCATCTGCTACTGTGGAATTAGGAGTTCTATAAGTATAAATTGAACCCTGTTGGTTGATAATTTTATTGATTTTTTTCTATATTCTTGCTAATTTTCTAACATATCAATTGCTGAGAGAGGGGTGTTGAAATTTCCAACAGTAATTGTGGATTTATCTATTCCTCTTATCAGTTTTTGCTTGATATACTTTACATATCTGTTGTTTGGTACATAAACATTAGGACTGAGGTCCTGTGTATGGAATGACCCTTTTACGACCTTATCTAGTGTCCCTTTTAGACTGGTCATTTTCTATGCTCTGAAATCTACTTTACCTGACATTAATATAGCCTGTTTAGCTTTCTTTTGGTTAATGTAACACATTAATCAAATTAATACATACAAAGTACAATCATCCCTGTATCAGTGGTTCTGCATCCATGGATTCAACCAACATCAGAAAATATTTTAGACAACAATAAAATGGGGCTGAGTACGGTGGCTCACGCCTGTAATCCCAGCCCTTTGGGTGGCTGAGGCGGGTGAATCACCTGAGGTCAGGAGTTCGAGACTAGGCTGGCCAACGTGGTGAAACCCCATCTTTACTAAAAATATAAAAATTAGCTGGGTGTAGTAGCAGGTGGCTGTAATCCCAGCTACTTGGGGGGCTGAGACAGGAGAAGAGCTTGAGCCCAGGAGGCAGAGGTGGCAATGAGCAGAAATGGTGCCATTGCACTCCAGCGTGGGCGACAGAGCAAGACTCCATCTCAAAAATAAATAAATAAAGGAAAACAATAAAAATGACAACACAACAATAAAATAATACAAATAAAAAACACATTATAATACAAATATGAACTGTCTACCTAGCATTTAATTGTATTTGGTATTATAAGCAATCTGGTGATGATTTAAAATACATAGAAAAAATTTATGTTGGTTATCTGCAAACACTCCACCACTTTATAAGGAATTTGTGCTTCCAACAGATTTTGGTATCCAGGAAGTCCTAGAACCAATCTCTCATAGGTACCAAGAGATAACAGTATATCTCTATATAGATATTTTGGTGTTTTCTCTAGGTATTAAATTATAAATTTATAACATTGCAGTCTACTTGTGTTGACATTTTACCAATCTGAATGAAATATAGAGACCTTACACTTTACATCCTATTGTTTTTCTGTTTATAATTTTCAAAACTATATTCCACATACATTCAGAAGCACATTAGACAGTGTTATGATGTTTGCTGGAACTGTCAAACATAATTTAGAAGACTGAGAAGAGGAGGAAAATATGGTGTCTTTATTTATATTTTTACTCTTTCTCTTTGTTCATTCTTCCTTGTATGTTCCAAGGTCCCTTCTTATAACAATATTTTTTCTGTTTAGAGAACTTCTTTTAACCATTCTTTTAAGTAGTTGACTGTTCTTTTCTTTTAGCACTTGAGAAAAACTTATGTGACTTCCTTTGGCGTGTTGTTTTCTGATGAGAAATTCACCATAATCCTAACTGTTTTTCCCTATAGGTAATTTGTTGCTTTTATCTTAGTGTTTTCAAAAGCATTTTTTTTTTTTTTTTGTCTTTCAAAAGTTTGACTATGTCTTAGCATAGATTTGTTTAGATTTATTGTGGTTTTGATTCACTCAGCTTCTTGACTGTCGTTTTCTTTTACCAAGTTTGGGGGGTTTTCAGCAATCATCTCTTGGAATTTATTTTCAGCTTCCCTGTTCTTTCTCCTTGTTTCTTTAACTCTGATGCCACAAATGTTCAAATTTTTGTTATAATTTCTCATGTCCCTGAGGGTTTTCTTCAGTTTGTTTTATCTCTGTTTTTGATTTTGGGTAATTTGTGGGTAATTTACACTATTCTATGTTCCAGGTAACTTTCTTTTGTCTTTTTCATTCTGCTGTTGAGCCATTCCATTGAGTTTTATTGTAGATTAGTTATTACATTTTTTAGAACTAAAATTTTTATGTGGTTCTGTACCTCTTCTAATTCTTCATTTAAAATCTATTTTTTATATATTTCAATTGTGTTTATAAATATGCTTATTGAAACATTATTGTGACTACTGCTTTGATATCTTCGATAACTCTAACATGTCTTTTATTTAGGTGTTGGCAAATAGTCAATGTCTTTTTTCATTCAAGCTGAGATTTTCTGGATGTTTGTATAGCAAGTAATTTTCAACTGACTGCTGACATTTTGTCTAATGTGGTATGAGGGTCCGTATCTTCATTAAACCTACTGCTTTAGCTGACTTTCTCTGACACAGCAATAACAGGGGAAGGGAATACACAGGCTTCTTATTGCTAAGTGGGGGTAGATGTTTAGATTCTGCCCTCAGCCTGTGTTGACATCTGAGAAGGATATTTACGACTACTGCTGAGGTAGGGTGGGATTTAGGGCTCCCAGTTTGGCCTCCACTGATACACCTTGGTTGGGGTGGTTAGAAGTGCCTCTTTACTCCACCCCATGTGGCCACTGCAAAGGCTGTAAGAGTTGCGGAGGTGAGTGAAAGGCCTGATTTCCCCAGTAGGCCTTTTTGACCTACTCCAGTATTTTGGAGAGAGGTGCCTCATTATTGTGAAGTGGGATTGGAAATATGAGCCTTTTACCATGTTGTTTCCATTGACCCCATGCAGGAGCTGGCCCTTGTTAGTGCCTGACAGGTATGAAAGTCTCAGCTATCTGCTGTACTCTAGGGGTTTATCCCAGCAGATGTGTCACTCATTACAAGATTTTTTTTTTTTTTTTTTTGTGGAATATACCTGTAGTAGAGTAGTTGTTTCAAAATATTTTGTCTTGCTAGGATGCTACTATCTTGCTCCATGAGATAGAGATAACTGGCTTTTTAGGGTGGCTTTTGTTGTTTTATGTGTGTCGGGGGGTGGAGGGGCTGTTAGGGCCTCTTGGCTTTTCTAGGTTGGCTGATATTTTAGCTCCAAGTCTGTGATTAAAAGGCAAAAGCAAACCCAAATATTTCACCATGATTTCATTCCTTGATTTCCAAAGCACCTAGCCAGTTTGCTTTCTTCTCTCCACATTTTAGAGTCTGTTTTATATATAACGCCCAGGGTTTTCCAGTTGTACTTGAAGGAAATAAAAGGTAGAAGATTATTCACTTCATATTCCCTGAAAAAAGTGAGGCTAAATGTTGTCTTGTTGTTAATCATAAAAAAAAAGAAAAAACACTAAAATGTATAACAATAAGAAATGAATGAATAAACATTGGTATATGTACACAATGACTTATATTTCTACAGTGATAATAAATGAGCTTCACACATAAAAACATGAATTAATTTATAAAATGTTAATTAGTAACAGGTTGTTTATGCTGTAATGTTTGAATGTTCAAAAATAAGCCAGAAAATAAAATATGTTTGTTTAAAGATACATGCGTATTTGGTACCCGTGTATGCAATTACATATGTAGGTCATTCTTATTATGGAAGTAGAAAAATGAAGAGAAAGAAAGATAGAGGAAAAGAGAAAGAAAGAGAAAAAGCCTATGAGAAAAATAATTCAGTATGAGCTTTGTCTCTGAGTGGATCAAAAAGACAGAATCCATGACAAATACAAGGAGCTTTAATAGTTCTAGTAATATTCCATTTCTTTAGTTGGGTAATATAATCATAATTTTGTTAATATTACTATTAATCATAACATGCATACGTGCATTATAAATTTATTTTTATATATTACCCATTAATAAAAATAAACAACTTCATGTATTACTGGAATTAATTTTATAAACATGGTGTAATGAATTTTGGATTTACAGAAGAATACTTAGAGTATAAACCAATTATTATAAAATTTTAAAAATATGAAAGAAATATGTCATTAGGAGAAGTTTATAGTATAAATATAAGCATGAAGTATAAATGTAATTTAATATGGATAGTTAACACTATATTAAAGATAATTACTAATTATAGACATAAGGAGAGAGCTTATAATTTGGAGAGAATTCACAAGGGAATTTCAGTGTTTTCTGGTGTTTGCAATTACTGAGGTCAATGTTTTTTTTCTATTACCTTTGCATATTTCTGTACATCTAAAATATCTAAAAATGCAATCTTTTCTACAAGTTAAAGAAATAAATTTCTGAATTCACTGCACTGACAAAATATACTTGTTCTTAGTCACATGGTACCCTGAATATACTTACTTTATGGAAAATGTATCTTACAAAGCTATTCTTCATTTTTTACATGATAATTTATTATGTAACTTGATGTTGAAGAGTTCAGCATAAATTTAGATCCAGCTTAAATACAAGTACTCCAGAAAATACCTTCTAAGTGAATCTATAAAGATAACTTGGTGATGTGTTGGTTTGATTTGCTAGACTTTTCTAATTGTCAGCTCTCACTAAAAGTCACTGAAGCTGAAGCAGCTAAGTCTTGAGTCTTGATTTGCAGAATCTTCATTTTGGGAAAAAGAATTATAACTGGCTTTTGTTTTAACAGGTGAAACCTCACAAAAATATTATTTATATTGACCTCTACTGATTACAATATATTCAGGATCTCTCTTCTACAAAGTTTTATTTTCTCTTGAATGAGATGGAATTTATATTCCTTTAACATCTACCAAATGGTTACTTTACTTTATATAAAAGAAGATTCACAAGGTCATGGACTTCAACTTGATCAATACTAGCTGTATTATTATATTAGCTGTATTATACTAACTGTATTATTTTGCAAAACATGCAATGTTTATAAATATCTCAACTTCTCCGATTATCCACATCTTCAAAAAAATTGTTACTATCACAAGATTGTTGTTAAATTTAATTTAGGAAAGACATGTGAAGTCCTCCTTAATAAATTGTTCCTAAATAACTATTCCTATATATAACTGTTTCTATATATAAATATAAACAATATAAATTGTTCCTATATATAAGTGCTATAGTTATATAAAATTGTAGTTGTTATTCTGACAAATTCTGAAATAAATAATATATAGGCCTATAGAGTTAAACATTTAAAAAAGTTTTATAACATTAATGTAAAACTTTAAAAATACATAATTACTTTCATTGTATTTGAATGAGGACTTTATTGATATGAACTTCTCTGTGTTTCTATTTCAAGGCAGAGTAGGTTGTTGCCTTCATAACTGTTATGTACTGGTGTTATATACTGGTGTTATGTACTGGTGTTAAATAGATTTATCTGAGGTGTAGTTCTAACTCTAAATATCTATAGCCTATTAAAATTTCTTTTATTTAGTTAGAAAGACATTATGTGTATGTTGATGAAAATTAGGAGAAGGAATCATAATGAGTCAGAAATGTACTGAGAAAAGACAGAACAGCATTAAGTCTGCAGTGAAAAGGAGCACATATAGTTATAAGTAACAGAACTAATGTGAGCTTAGTGTCCAGAACAAGGTAACTTTCAAATAAATTGTTTGAAAGACAAAAGTAGAATATTAGCTATTTCAGCAGTAAGGCAGAGAAGTATAGGGTATCTCTGTGCAGCTCTGGGATTTTATGAAATTCTGGTTACCTGGATCAGTACATAGCATAAGGTTTCACTTGCATTAAAATGCTGTTTTCTCTCCTCTATTCTATAAAACCATTGGCTTTGAAGACTCTATTTTCAAATCCATTTCTTTCTGTTAAGCTTTCTATTCTTCTGATTTTTTCTTCCAAAGGAATGACTTGCATGTGTCATAGTTATAGGCATTGGACACAAAATAAATGAGATGGGAGCCAAATAATAATTTTTACAGTTTATGGTATTAAGTAAGATGTGGCTCATTCCCCAAAAAGTAGATGGTTATTATTATTGCTGGTGAAATTATAGCTCCTGTTAATTAAATTTGTTAATGTAAATTGTATAGAAATATGCAACATAACATAACTTTATTAACTAACCTAAATATACAATATAAACTGGAATATAAAGTCAATAGATGGCATACATTTATTATTAATTCATGTCCTGAACAGTGTTTTTGCTCTATTTTTCTATAGTTAGTAGAGTATAGTAAACCAATTTTGTCTTTGTTATTTGTCAGTAAAGTATTTCTACCCTAATACTTTATTTATAAAATAGGGACAATATATTTACCTAACTGAAAGTATTATTTTGAAATTAAATCTGTAAATATGTATAAAGTGCTTAGAAGATGTCTCATATTTCAAATATCTTCATTTTTCAATGTATAGGTATTTTTATGTTTTAGGTGTGTTTCTTGCTAAATTAATTCAGATGTATTTAAATTTATCTGGCTGATTATTTATTCTAATGCTGTCTGAGTATTTCTGTCTTTATTAAATTAAATTATTTTGCATTTATTATTAATATTGGTATTTTGATTATTTTTACAATCTTGTATTTGCTACTTACCATTTTTATTTTTTTACTATTTGAATTCCATGGACCTCACTGCCCTTTTTTTTTTTTTTTTTTTTTTTTTTTCGAGGTGAACCAAAAACAATCTCATCCAAACTCCCCTCTGGTTCAAGCAATTATCCTGCCTAACCAATACTGGATTATAAGGCTGGTCTCAAACTCCCAATCTCAGGTGATTTGCCCACCTCAGTCTCCCAAAGTGCTGGGATTTCAGGCGTGAGCCACTGTGCCTGACCTTTTATGCCCTTCTTTAAATGGCCATATTTCTTCATTTCTTTTTTTCTTCTAATGTGACTTTAAAATTGACATTCAGTTCTATTGTTCTAATTATTTCATTTATTTTTTTCAAATATAATTGACTTAAGATATGTATTAGTCCGTTCTCACATTTCTATAAAGAAATACCCGATTGGGTAATTTATAAAGGAAAAAAGCTTAATTGACTCACAAAAGCAATAAGGCCCTGGGCCTGGCCCAGGAAACCATTTTTTTCTCCTAGGCCTCTGGGCCTGTGATGGGGGGTGCTGCTGTGAAGACCTCTGACATGCCCTGGAGACATTTTTTCCCATTGTCTTGGCAGTTAACATTTGCTCTTTGTTACTTATGCAAATTTTTGCCGCTGGCCTGAATTTCTCCCCAGAAAATGGGTTTTTCTTTTCTGTTAAATCCTCAGGCTGCAAATATTTCAAACTCTCATTCTCCGCTTACCTTTGTTTCTTTTGTTTGTTTGTTTGACATGGAGTTTTGCTCTGTCACCCAAGCTGGAGTGCCATGGCGCAATCTCGGCTCACTGCAACCTCCGCCTCCTGTGTTCAAGCGATTCTCCTTCCTCGGCCTCCTGAGAAGCTGTGATTACAAATGTGTGCCACCATGCCCGGTTAATTTTTGTATTTTTAATAGGGACAGGGTTTCACCACATTGGCCAGGCTGGTTTTGAACCCTGACCTCAGGTGATCCCCTGCCTTGGCCTCCCAAAATGTCAGGATTACTGGCATGAGTCACCACACCCAGCCTTTGCTTCCCTTTTAAACATATGTTCTAATTTCAAACCATTTCTTTGTGAATACATAAAATTGAAGACTTTCAAAATCAACCAGGCCACGTCTTGAATGATTTGCTGCTTAGAAATTTCTTCCACCAGATACCTTAAATCATCTCTCTCAAGTTCAACTTTCCACAGATCTCTAGGGCAGGGGGAAAATGGCACCAGTCTCTTTGCTAAAGTATAGTGACTCACCTTTATTCCAGTTTCCAACAAGTTTCTCATCCCTTTCTGAGACCACCTGAGCCTGGACTTTATTGTCCATATCACTATCAATCACCATTTTGGTCACTGCAATT
Source organism: Hylobates moloch (assembly GCF_009828535.3). Taxonomy (NCBI): domain Eukaryota; kingdom Metazoa; phylum Chordata; class Mammalia; order Primates; family Hylobatidae; genus Hylobates; species Hylobates moloch. Next base: position 123,178,151 of record NW_026652278.1, read on the forward strand.
CAATGAGTCTCTAGGAAGTTTTAAACTTTCCCACATCTTCCTGTCTTCTTCTGAGCCCTCCAAACTGTGTTTCAACCCTTGCCCATTATACAGTTCCAAAGTCACTTCCACATTTTTGGGTATCTTTACAGGAGTACCCCACTCTCTGCAGTACCAACTAACTGTATTAGTCTGTTCTCAGAAAGCAATAAAGAAATACCCAAGACTAGGCAATTTACAGAGGAAAAAAGCTTAATGGACTCAAGTTCCACATGGCATGGGGGGAGCCTCAGGAAACTTACAATTGTGGCAGAAGGTGAAGGGGAAGCAGGGACCTTCTTCACATGGTGGCAGGAGAGAGAAGAGTGAGGAGTAAAGGGGAAATAACCCCTTATAAAACCAGCAGATCTCATGAGAAATCACTCACTATCACTAGAACAGTATAGGGGAAACCTCCTCCATGATCCAATCGCCTCCCACCAAGTCTGTCCCTAGACACATGGGGATTATGAAGATTACAATTTAAGATGAGATTTGGGTGGGCACAAACCAAACTATATCAAGATGCTTAAGTATAATTGATTTTTCTATCCCCTTCCAGAGTAGGACAATGTGTTTAGAATGCTTAAATGCTAATATTCACACCTCCAGTGTTACATATTCTATACTGCATTAGCTAAAATTTAATTTCATCTGGATTTTAAAACAAATCATTTAATATTTATTTTTGTAGTTAATGATAATTTAAATTAAATAGTTTATATTGGGGAACCGGGCCCCAATATTTCAACATAGGTTCTTTTCTGTTTTCCCTAAATGTCAGCCAGTCTGAGAAATAAATAAAAAGAGTACAAGGAGATAAATTTTACAGCTGGGAGTCCAGGAGTGACATTACATATCAGCAGGTTTGGTGATGCCCCTTGAGCCACAAAACCAGCAAGTTTTTATTAGAGATTTCAAAAAGGGAGGGGGGTCTGAACAGGGAATAAGTCACAAAGATCACATACTTCAAAGGGCAATAAAAGATCACAAGGCCAGGGTGAAATTAGAATTACTGATGAGGTTCCATGTCCTGCTGGGCACGTATTGTCTTGATAAACATCTTAATAGGAAACAGAGTTTGAGAGCAGACAACGGGTCTGACTAGAATTCACCAGGCTGGAATTTCCCAATCCTGCTAAGCCTGAGGGCACTGCAGGAGACCAGGGCATATTTCATCCCTTATCTTCAACTGAATAAGACAGACACTCCCAGAGTGGTCATCGATAGGCCTACCCCTGGGATTGCATTCCTTCCCCAGGGTTATTCCTTGCTGGGAAAAGAATTCAGCGATATTTCTCCTATTTACTTACTGCAAGAAGAAAAATATGACTCTATTCTGCCTGACCCCACAGGAAGTCAGACCTTAAGGTTACCTTCCCTTGTTCCCTGAAGATTGCTGTTGTTCTGTTCTTTTTTAGGGTGCCCTGATTTCATATTGTTCACACATTTTACAGTTTGTACAGTTAACGCAATCATCACGGGGTCTTGAGGCCACATACATCCTCAGCTTACAAAGATGACGGGATTAAGAGATTAAAGTAAAGACAGGCATAGGAAATTATAAGAGTATTGATTGGGGAAGTGATGTTTCCATGAAATCTTCACAATTTATGTTCAGAGATTGCAGTAAAGACAGATGTAAGAAATTGTAAAAGTATTAATTTGGGGAACTGATAAAAGTGCATGAAATTTTCACAATTTATGTTCTTCTGCCGCGGCTTCAGCCAATCCCTCCATTCGGAGTCCCTGACTTCCTGCAACAAATTTATAAGTAACATATCTTAACAGCTGTGAATTCATTTTATTGTAATATACAGAGTATATTTTCTTTTCTGTTGTAATATGTTTTCTCCATGTATTATTTGAAAGCCTTAGGATAATAAAATCCCAGATTTTGAATCTGTTGAAACTATCCTTAGACTCATTCTCAGCCATTCTTATAGATAAACTAGGTTTATTGGTAATTTAGATATATAATATTTTAATCATTAATTCATATTTTTCTCTCTGATATCTCCTAAAATGTTCTCTGTATTTGAGGTTCTGCAGTATCTCTATAATAAACATCTAGGTGTAGATTTGTTTTATTGTTTATCTGATGTGGGCCTCCATATAATCCTATATTGAGAAGTCTCCTGCTTTTTTTTTTTAATTTCTGCATTGTTTTCTAGTGATTTTAAAAAATATTATTGATTCTTTTAAATTCTCCTTTTTAAAATCAGTCTGAAACATTTGTAAGATAGATATTGTAACAATTCATTCCGTCCCCAATGTTTACTTACCTTTTATTTCTAAACAAAGTACACCTTTTTTGCCTCACTTACGAAACTCTAGATTTAAAAAAAAAGAACTATCGAGCAAAAATTTAACCCCAACTGAGTAGCTGCAGAGGCTTGAGGTTTAACCATTATGCTCTTGAGAGTAAAATATGAATCTCAAATGAATTCTTGGTTAACTCTTGTATTAATCTGCAAAACAGCCTTGCCATTTTTCTAATTTACACAGTGAAAGCAATATTCAGAGGGATTACTGAAATTGTCTAGGTCATGTGACTAGTAATTGACTTTTACTCAGGTCTACTTTGAACAATAGCCTGAATTCCTTTACTACTCCATGTCTTGTGCACTTCATATTCTTTAGGGTCTTACTTTCAATTATAGATGAAAAAGGAAGCACCGTTCCATATTTATGAAAAAGACCTGTAGAGGTACGTAAGACTATGAGAATGTGTTTGCATGTTTTAATGCTTCCCATTAGGTGAAAAGAACAGGGGTAAGACCTGTGTCACTCCTAAACGTCTAAAAAGCTGTGACATTTTCTGCTACTTGTAACATGATTATGAAAATTAGGAAAAGAAACATTATTACAATAATAATCTCTACGATTAGAAAAATGATTAATTAATAATAAATTTAATTTAAAAGTGATTATGTATTAGAAATGCAGCTTCTAAGTAAGAAAAGTTTTAATTACTAAGTAGTCTGAGATTTAATTTAAGTATGTGATTAAATGCCTGAGTATAAATTCTGTGGATGTGATAATCTACCTAAGAAGTTGTAAGAAATAGTGAAATTGAGAAAAACATGATAGAAAGGCAAGCATTCATTATTTT
>NW_026652278.1:123181683-123227077 GCF_009828535.3 Hylobates moloch
TGAGATGGAATTTCACTTTTGTTGCCCAGGCTGGAGTGCAACAACACAATCTCAGCTCACCACAACCTCCACCTCCTGGGTTCAAGCAATTATCCTGCCTCAGCTTCCCAAGTAGCTGGGATTATAGGCATGTGCCACCAGGTCTGGCTAATTTTGTATTTTTAGTAGAGATGGCGTTTCTCCATGTTTGTCAGGCTGGTCTCAAACTCCCAATCTCAGGTGATTTGCCCACCTCAGTCTCCCAAAGTGCTGGGATTTCAGGCGTGAGCCACTGTGCCTGACCTTTTATGCCCTTCTTTAAATAGCCATATTTCTTCATTTCTTTTTTTCTTCTAATGTGACTTTAAAATTGACATTCAGTTCTATTGTTCTAATTATTTCATTTATTTTTTTCAAATATAATTGACTTAAGATATGCATTAGTCTGTTCTCACATTTCTATAAAGAAATACCCGACTGGGTAATTTATAAAGGAAAAAAGCTTAATTGACTCACAAAAGCAATAAGGCCCTAGGCCTGGCCCAGGAAACCATTTTTTTCTCCTAGGCCTCTGGGCCTGTGATGGGGGGTGCTGCTGTGAAGACCTCTGACATGCCCTGGAGACATTTTTTCCCATTGTCTTGGCAGTTAACATTTGGCTCTTTGTTACTTATGCAAATTTTTGCCGCTGGCCTGAATTTCTCCCCAGAAAATGGGTTTTTCTTTTCTGTTAAATCCTCAGGCTGCAAATATTTCAAACTCTCATTCTCCGCTTACCTTTGTTTCTTTTGTTTGTTTGTTTGACATGGAGTCTTGCTCTGTCGCCCAAGCTGGAGTGCCATGGCGCAATCTCGGCTCACTGCAACCTCCGCCTCCTGCGTTCAAGCGATTCTCCTTCCTTGCCCTCCTGAGAAGCTGTGATTACAAATGTGTGCCACCATGCCTGGTTAATTTTTGTATTTTTAATAGGGACAGGGTTTCACCACATTGGCCAGGCTGGTTTTGAACCCTGACCTCAGGTGATCCCCTGCCTTGGCCTCCCAAAATGTCAGGATTACTGGCATGAGTCACCACACCCAGCCTTTGCTTCCCTTTTAAACATATGTTCTAATTTCAAACCATTTCTTTGTGAATACATAAAATTGAAGACTTTCAAAATCAACCAGGACACGTCTTGAATGATTTGCTGCTTAGAAATTTCTTCCGCCAGATACCTTAAATCATCTCTCTCAAGTTCAACTTTCCACAGATCTCTAGGGCAGGGGGAAAATGGCACCAGTCTCTTTGCTAAAGTATAGTGACTCACCTTTATTCCAGTTTCCAACAAGTTTCTCATCCCTTTCTGAGACCACCTGAGCCTGGACTTTATTGTCCATATCACTATCAATCACCATTTTGGTCACTGCAATTCAATGAGTCTCTAGGAAGTTTTAAACTTTCCCACATCTTCCTGTCTTCTTCTGAGCCCTCCAAACTGTGTTTCAACCCTTGCCCATTATATAGTTCCAAAGTCACTTCCACATTTTTGGGTATCCTTACAGGAGTACCCCACTCTCTGCAGTACCAACTAACTGTATTAGTCTGTTCTCAGAAAGCAATAAAGAAATACCCAAGACTAGGCAATTTACAGAGGAAAAAAGCTTAATGGACTCAAGTTCCACATGGCATGGGGGGAGCCTCAGGAAACTTACAATTGTGGCAGAAGGTGAAGGGGAAGCAGGGACCTTCTTCACATGGTGGCAGGAGAGAGAAGAGTGAGGAGTAAAGGGGAAATAACCCCTTATAAAACCAGCAGATCTCATGAGAAATCACTCACTATCACTAGAACAGTATAGGGGAAACCTCCTCCATGATCCAATCGCCTCCCACCAAGTATCTCCCTAGACACATGGGGATTATGAAGATTACAATTTAAGATGAGATTTGGGTGGGCACAAACCAAACTATATCAAGATGCTTAAGTATAATTGATTTTTCTATCCCCTTCCAGAGTAGGACAATGTGTTTAGAATGCTTAAATGCTAATATTCACACCTCCAGTGTTACATATTCTGTACTGCATTAGCTAAAATTTAATTTCATCTGGATTTTAAAACAAATCATTTAATATTTATTTTTGTAGTTAATGATAATTTAAATTAAATAGTTTATATCGGGGAACCAGGCCCCAATATTTCAACATAGGTTCTTTTCTGTTTTCCCTAAATGTCAGCCAGTCTGAGAAATAAATAAAAAGAGTACAAGGAGAGAAATTTTACAGCTGGGAGTCCAGGAGTGACATTACATATCAGCAGGTTTGGTGATGCCCCTTGAGCCACAAAACCAGCAAGTTTTTATTAGGGATTTCAAAAAGGGAGGGGGGTCTGAACAGGGAGTAAGTCACAAAGATCACATACTTCAAAGGGCAATAAAAGATCACAAGGCCAGGGTGAAATTAGAATTACTGATGAGGTTCCATGTCCTGCTGGGCACGTATTGTCTTGATAAACATCTTAACAGGAAACAGTTTGAGAGCAGACAACGGGTCTGACTAGAATTCACCAGGCTGGAATTTCCCAATCCTGGTAAGCCTGAGGGCACTGCAGGAGACCAGGGCATATTTCATCCCTTATCTTCAACTGAATAAGACAGACACTCCCAGAGTGGTCATTGATAGGCCTACCCCTGGGATTGCATTCCTTCCCCAGGGTTATTCCTTGCTGGGAAAAGAATTCAGCGATATTTCTCCTATTTACTTACTGCAAGAAGAAAAATATGACTCTATTCTGCCTGACCCCACAGGAAGTCAGACCTTAAGGTTACCTTCCCTTGTTCCCTGAAGATTGCTGTTGTTCTGTTCTTTTTTAGGGTGCCCTGATTTCATATTGTTCACACGTTTTACAGTTTGTACAGTTAACGCAATCATCACGGGGTCTTGAGGCCACATACATCCTCAGCTTACAAAGATGACGGGATTAAGAGATTAAAGTAAAGACAGGCATAGGAAATCATAAGAGTATTGATTGGGGAAGTGATGTTTCCATGAAATCTTCACAATTTATGTTCAGAGATTGCAGTAAAGACAGATGTAAGAAATTGTAAAAGTATTAATTTGGGGAACTGATAAAAGTCCATGAAATTTTCACAATTTATGTTCTTCTGCCACGGCTTCAGCCAATCCTTCCATTCGGAGTCCCTGACTTCCTGCAACAAGTTTATAAGTAACATGCCTTAACAGCTGTGAATTCATTTTATTGTAATATACAGAGTATATTTTCTTTTCTGTTGTAATATGTTTTCTCCATGTATTATTTGAAAGCCTTAGAATAATAAAATCCCAGATTTTGAATCTGTTGAAACTATCCTTAGACTCATTCTCAGCCATTCTTATAGATAAACTAGGTTTATTGGTAATTTAGATATATAATATTTTAATCATTAATTCATATTTTTCTCTCTGATATCTCCTAAAATGTTCTCTGTATTTGAGGTTCTGCAGTATCTCTATAATAAACATCTAGGTGTAGATTTGTTTTATTGTTTATCTGATGTGGGCCTCCATATAATCCTATATTGAGAAGTCTCCTGCTTTTTTTTTTTAATTTCTGCATTGTTTTCTAGTGATTTTAAAAAATATTATTGATTCTTTTAAATTCTCCTTTTTAAAATCAGTCTGAAACATTTGTAAGATAGATATTGTAACAATTCATTCTGTCCCCAATGTTTACTTACCTTTTATTTCTAAACAAAGTACACCTTTTTTGCCTCACTTACGAAACTCTAGATTTAAAAAAAAAGAACTATCGAGCAAAAATTTAGCCCCAACTGAGTAGCTGCAGAGGCTTGAGGTTTAACCATTATGCTCTTGAGAGTAAAATATGAATCTCAAATGAATTCTTGGTTAACTCTTGTATTAATCTGCAAAACAGCCTTGCCATTTTTCTAATTTACACAGTGAAAGCAATATTCAGAGGGATTACTGAAATTGTCTAGGTCATGTGACTAGTAATTGACTTTTACTCAGGTCTACTTTGAACAATAGCCTGAATTCCTTTACTACTCCATGTCTTGTGCACTTCATATTCTTTAGGGTCTTACTTTCAATTATAGATGAAAAAGGAAGCACCGTTCCATATTTATGAAAAAGACCTGTAGAGGTACGTAAGACTATGAGAATGTGTTTGCATGTTTTAATGCTTCCCATTAGGTGAAAAGAACGGGGGTAAGACCTGTGTCACTCCTAAACATCTAAAAAGCTGTGACATTTTCTGCTACTTGTAACATGATTATGAAAATTAGGAAAAGAAACATTATTACAATAATGATCTCTACGATTAGAAAAATGATTAATTAATAATAAATTTAATTTAAAAGTGATTATGTATTAGAAATGCAGCTTCTAAGTAAGAAAAGTTTTAATTACTAAGTAGTCTGAGATTTAATTTAAGTATGTGATTAAACGCCTGAGTATAAATTCTGTGGATGTGATAATCTACCTAAGAAGTTGTAAAAAATAGTGAAATTGAGAAAAACATGATAGAAAGGCAAGCATTCATTATTTTGAAGTTGTGTTAAAAAAGCAGAACAGTATAGATTTACCAGAAAGTGTGTATCTTTTACCATAAATGTATTTAGTCAATTTATAATACAACTTGTAGAGTACATGAAAATACTAGCTAGTAAGCGGGGCCACTTGTGATAATATTTGTTGTTAAAAACATACTCCTAATTAAAAAGAAAATACAGAAAAACAATAAATGATATTTTCATTCCATTTAGGCTTTATTCATCATTATTCTATTCTCTCTCCTTTAATAACATATAAGATCGAAAATTCACACTAAATTTAACAAGATTTTTTAATATTAAAAAATCTATAAATATAACTGAAAGGATCTGTATGCCTTTATCATTCTAGAACAAATAGAATACAGCTAGAATTTTATAGTCTCTGAATGTTCTTCTTTGAGTAAAAGTAAAATTTATTTATTAAATAAATATATATTAAGTTCTACATTTATCTTAGTTTTCAAGGTATTGTCAATGTATTTGTTTACAAAATAGGCAAATATAACCGCTTTTAGGATTCTTACATTCAATTGTGTGGAGACAGACAATACAACAATAAACACATACAGTTCAAGACTGTGACAGGTGCTGTGAGCAAAAATAAAGCTGAGGGGTCTGTGGTTTTACTTTTTTTATTTTTTATTTTTTTGAGACAGAATCTCTCTCTGTTGCCCAGGCTGGAGTGCAGTGGCACAATCTTGACTCACTGCAACCCGCCCCCCCCCCCCCCCCCCCCCCCCCACCCCCCCCCACCCCCACCCCCGGTTCAGGCAATTCTCCTGCCTCGGCCTCCTGAGTAGCTGGGATTACAGGTGCACACCACCATGCCTGGCTAATTGTTGTAATTGTTGTATTTTTAGTACAGATGGGGTTTCACAATGTTGGCCAGGCTTGTCTCCAACTCCTGACCTCAGATGATCCACCCACCTCAGATTTCCAAAGTGCTGTGGTTTTAAATACTTGGTCAAAGAATGTCTCAGGGAGACATTAGTATTTATATACAGTGTAAGAGCCAAGAATACAAGCATCTGAGGCAATATAGGATATAGAGACAAATAAATAGAAAGGCCTCAAAGGAGTTGTATGCATGAGTGTGTACTCCAGGAATAGCACAGATGACATATGGCTGGAATAGAGTGTCATGATTGTATGATAGAAGTAGTGGGTAGATATTTACATAATATTGGGCTACCCACTACTTCCGTCATACAATCATGACACTCCATTCCAGCCATATGTCATCTGTGCTATTCTTGTAGTACACACTCTTATCGCCCTCCCAGGGCATGAGACAGGGTTGTGACTCACTGCTTCACTGCCCTGCTGCTCAAACTCCTAGGGGGGAGCATGCAGATGGGCAGGTCATGGGAAGCGTTTTTGGGCACCGACCCCTCAGCAGCATCTAGAGTTGAGTGTTTACAGCTCCTGAGGCCCCAGTGGGCATGTGTTACAGCGTGTTCTTTCAGCTTTGCTGTCTGCAGCCTACTTGTGTTGGCTCAGTAAGACCCTCTGCCTTATCGCAAGGACAGAGGGCTTTCTGTATCCTGGGTTCTTGCCCTAGTATACTGGAAAAGTCGATCACATGTGGCCCTGGAGTATGGGTGCAAGATTTCATTAGGTGGTGGAGGTGGCTCCCAATGAGATGGATGGGGAGCCAGAAAAGGATGGAGTGGGAAGGTGGTCTTTCCCTGGAGTCAGGCCACCTTGTGGCCAGACTCTCTTCTGACCCCCTCCAGCCGAATTTCCCTCAGCGTCTGCATAGCTCCGCCGTCAATTGCTTGTTGACGTCTTTCGATGTGTTCTGCTCCTCTCAACGTCCAGCTGGTTTTGTGTGTGCTTGCTACATCTCAGGTTTTTATGGGCACTGGATGGGGGGGTGGGGAGTGGAGGGGTGTGACAGGCCAGAGTGGCCTTGGAAAATGCAGCATTTGGGTGTGAAAACATAAATGCCTGTTCTCACTTAGGTCCGTGGGCACAAGCCTGAGGGTGGAACCATCGCCAGGGACCCCACCCTTCTCTACCCAGCACTTCCCTGACCCTTCCTGTATCAGTAGCAGATAGGCCCGTTCGGAGGCTCTTTGCAATAATCTGTGTGTTGTCATGATGCATCCTTGGACTCAGGTGGTGGTGATGAAGGTAGTAAAGGAGGTAATAAAATCAACAAGGTTTTCTAATACCATGTGTATGTGTTATGACAGAGAAAGATTTATAAAATGACTCCAAGATTTAATGTATGAGCATATATAAGGATGGAGTTGCCATTTAATTATGAGACTAAAAACAGTAGAGAAAGAAAGATAGTGGGTAGAGATCAGTCTTTGTTTATATATATTCAATTTGAGAAGTCATGTGGAATTTAAGTGGAGATGTTGAATAAATTTTTGATATACCACTTCTAGTTTTAGCTCCTCCTCAGCTTGGAGGCTGTCACTCTAGCCATACAAAAGGAAAAAGCCAAACAAACTGAAAATCAATAATCTTATTGGTTTTATCAGAGAATTGAGATCACAGGGCAGACTGCCACCCCAACATCTGGACAGACAGATGAATCCAGAAAGTTATAGCCAAGATGCGATTACATGGAATGGAAGCCAACAAAGCCAAACATTGAAAGGAATATTTAAATGGTAATTTTGATGAATTAATGGAGGCTTGTGTGGCCTATGGTGAGAATGAGAAACTCGGGGTTAAAATCTTACATGGGTCACCAGAATTTGATGAGTTTACCTCCAGGAACACACAGTTTCTCACTGAAAGAGACAAGAAATATCTCCCAGTGGTTCGGGCAGAGAGAGAAGAAAAGTACCATAATTATACATGCCCAGAATGTTCTCCATAAAAAAGGCTTACTCTTTGGGGAAAAATGCTTTACCAGAGACTCATTCCACCTGAGGGAAGGGAATTTATTCCACACCAGCCCCCTGTGCCTTACCTGTCTCACCTGAGGAGAAGGGGAATGCTAAGAAAAGGTTATAAAGGTCACAGGCCAGGGACACAGGCCAAATAAAAGACCTAATTATTGAACTACAGAATGTGTCACCTCCCTGATACCTTACCATAATATTAACAGAACTCCAGTATTCAGTATAATAAGAGTGGATTACAGCTAAAAGAATTGTAGTGCACAGATTCTATTTAAGGGTGAATGCTTCAGGAAGCCAAAAAGGAACAAAGTGGGGAGGGGAGAAGAATACTAGCTCTGGCCCTTAGAGCTATAGCAAAAATTAAACACTTCCCCACTACTAGCCAGATTAACATGAACCTCATATTAAAGGGCCATGTACCTCATTTTCTATCATCTGACACATTGTGTCTAGTTTCAACAACAACAAAAATTGCAAGGCACAGTTAAATTCAGGAAAATAATTTGTCTGAAGATACAAAAAGCAACCATTAGAGCCAGACTCGGATGTGAGACAGATTTAGGAATTATCAAACAAGAAATTTACGTGGTGGATATACAAGGAAAAGTACTTCATTGGAAGTAATACTTTGTCAGTTTATAGATGGTGTTTAAAAGTCATAAGACTGGTTTAGAACACACTTAGAGAGCAAATGATGGAAAAGAGGTATGAGGATTTAGTATTATGACTCTCCAATGCTTAGAAATACTAGAAGAGGTCGGGCACGGTGGCTCACACCTGTAATCCCAGCACTTTGGGAGGCCGAGGCAGGTGGATCACCTGAGGTCAGGAGTTTAAGACCAGCTGGCCAACATGGTGAAACTCCGTCTCTACTAAAAATACAAAAATTAGCTGGGCACGATGGTGGGCGCCTGAAATCCCAGCTACTCGAGAGGCTGAGACAGGAGAATCGCTTGAACTAGGGAGGCAGAGGTTATAGTGAGCAGAGATCATGCCACTGAACTCCAGCCTGGATGACAGAGTGAGACTCCATCGCAAAAAAAAAATAAAAAATAAAAAAATAAATAAATAAATAAAATAAAATAAAAAATGCTAGAACAACTGGTAAGAAAAGACTACTAGTGATGCAAAAGAAAAATCAGAAAAAAATATGTTCTGAGATCTAAGTTAAAAAAAAGTATTTCAAGTAGGTGAGCATATTCTACTTTAGTAATTCATGCTGATATATCAGGAAAGAAAAGAAACATCGATAGGATCGTTGATTAATTTGCAAGAGAAGATTCAGTAAGTGAGGGTGGTGACAAGCAAACTGAAGTACATAGAAGAAAATAGACAAGAAGAATCAGAAACAGAGAATAAAATGTATTTTGGAATATTTTTTTCCTTGTAAAGAGAAAATTAAAAATAAAGTTTAATAGTTGAGAAAGGTGGGCTGAGGAGACTTTATTTTTAATTCTAGAGACATAATAATTTTATGTTTCTGTACATGAAAAAAGAGAAAGGACTATTAGTAAGTAATGCAAGAATTAAAGGAGATAAAGTGCACAGGAAGAAGATTTCACCTTAGAGAGACATAGTTATCACCAGCATCCGTCCAGATATTGTGATAATTCAATATATACATTTTCATTTCTCTGACTAATCCTTCCTTGAATTTTACATCAGAATATACTTCATCCTTGGTTTCTGTACTGAGTTCAGGTTATATTGTACCAGATTACAGCTATATATTTTTAGAAGTTAAGATAAGAGGATCTATCTAGTTGGGTTGCAGCATCTTCCTATAATAAATACAATACAATTAAACGTGATTACACATCCCAAACAAAAATATATAAACAAAAAATTAAGTGCAGCAAGAAATCACCACCAAGAAAATCTTAAACAAAATGTTCACATTTTAGCTCATATCATCATCTGCCAGTGTTTTTTGTTTGTTTGTTTGTTTGTGTCTATTCTCTTGCTCCAGCTCTTACTATTTGTATTAGACATAGGCCAGGCCTACTGACTAACACCCTTAAATAAGCGTAACATTGCTGTGAAAAGTGAAGCACAGAATTTACCACATTCTGTAACAGGCAGAGGAGATAATCACTTACCAGTAATTCAGATATTCACTCCGGATTGCATGCACTAAAAATTCTTCTCTCTTTTGATCCGACTGGTCTCTAAAGGGTTGTATACTGCAGAGAACCTAAGATTCTGAGTTGTATGGGCAGGTTTCTCACTGCAAATAGAGCTCTTCAGGACACTGGATTAGGGTTTGCCTCTGTGGGAAATAAGAGAGGCATCTGAGTGCGGCAACCACTCACTCACACCGTGGTGTAATGTAAATCGACAAACTTGGTCAAGCTTCTTTATTTTTTTTTTTTTGAGACAAAGTTTTGCTCTGTCGCCCAGGCTGGAGTGCTGTGGCATGATCTCGGCTCACTGCAACCTCCGCCTTCCGGGTTCAAGCGATTCTCCTGTGGCAGCCTCCCGAGTAGCTGGGATTACAGGTGCCCGCCACCGTGCCCAGCTAATTTTGGTATTTTTAGTAGAGATGGTGTATCACCATCTTGGCCTGGCTGGTCTCAAACTTCTGACGTCGTGATTCACCTGCCTTGGCCTCCCAAAGTGCTTCTGTCTCTGGAATGAAGAAAATGGGAGAAAGGAATAGATATTTTTGTAAATATCGTTTAAATGGAAGTATTAAGCACAGAAATGATTTTTTTTGGTCTTTAGATGTTCTCGCTCTCTACCATCTTTTCCAAAAAACTCTCTCCCCCTATTTCCATCTGCAGAACATATTTTTATAAAGATGCTTTATGAAAATAATTTTTGAAAATTGGAAATTCAAGCAAAATGAGGAACATCTGCATTTTATACACTTCCAGAGATTCATGATGCACATACAAAAACACCGAGGCTCTGAGGATTCTTCCTCTGTTGAGCCTAATGTAGTTTTACGTATTTCCCAACTTTGTCTTTTCAAAAGATGTCTTTTTGGTATGAAGTTTTAATAAACCATGAAACTATTTTCTGGCTAAAACATTTATAAAAATGCTGTCTGACTGCTTTTTTCTAGAATGAGCTGAATACATTTTGGTAATTCTGTGTGTACCTAGAAACTAATAAGAAGAATTTTAGAGATAAGGCTATAGAGGAGCTTGCTTTTTGAGCCGGTTAAGAACAGGTTTCTGACTGAAAAAACAAATTGTGTTGGATATTACTGAAATACATTTTGGAGTTAAAATTAAATCTCTCTTTTAATAAGAAAAGACAGAGTCAAAAAAGGCATAAATTTGTGACTAAACAAATTGTAAAAGAATCTTGACACTTTGATAGTTTTTATTCCGTCTTCTGCATGATATATTGCTTGATTCAACTTTGTGGCTCAGAGAGCTATGTATGGCAAGTGATTAAAAACATTTTCTAAATTTTAAAAATGATAAATGGTTAAGAAACACAACTGAGGGTACCATACTTACACAAACCAGTGATTAGACTATTATGGCTTTCAATCACAGAATGTTTCACATTATCTACTTTGCCAACTCACTGTGATTTTATGATAACTTGAACGTGAGTAACAATAAAAGGAAACAGTTCTGATTGATGGTGATGGTACTAGGAAATTCATTAGGGATTCAAAAGACTGCAGATTGAGAGTTCAATTCAAAATTCAGCCATCAGAGTCAATGCACTCTGTGAACTCATGAAATTACAATAAAATCCATGTGCACTTTTTAGATGAGACTGTTCCTACAATACATATAAAGATCAATGGATTATATAATTTTTATTCATCAAATAGAGAAGCCATGGCTCTCAAATCCTGTTATGCTGATGCTAGTAAAATTATGCTTATATTTATGTGTGTATATATACATATATACATACATATATATATATATATACTTCCCAAATGTTAGTCTTCCAGAGAAATAGAATATTATCAAATAAAACTTTAAATTATGTTTTAGAGCCATGTTCCACACTCAGTGAACAAGTCCTATGACTTTATTTAAAATTAACCAAATGAAAAAAGATACTAGGATACTCTGTCTTTAAAATAAAAATAGCTTGCCTATTTATACTGACATTAACCAATATATTACTACATTTTTATTCTGAAAAAAAGTTTATAAACTCTGTAAAGATAAAAACATATTTAAAATTTACATTTACCATTATGGAACTGTGATAACATACAGTTTTACAGCACAAAAGTCATTGCCAGGAATTCATGTTAACAACTTGGAAGAGATTTTTTTTTTTTCACTCGAAATTCTGAAGTCTCTAAAGAATGACTTTCTGTAAGCCATTTAATTCATAACGAAGACCCTGAATAGCAACAAAATCACAAATCATAATAATAAATACAATAAGGCAATTTTATATAAGTGCACAAACCTGATAATCTATGCTGATAAGTTAGAAAATAATTACTTGCTTCCCTAAAGAAAGGCAGCTGTAAATTATTCAGGGGTTACTCCAGCACTGATGGAAACATTTCCTTTGTTTTGTATTTGTAGCTTAAATAATTCCCTATCAAGAATTAGAAAGTCTTATTATTTCTGTACAATTATGAATAGACTGGTTATCCTTTAGTTTTCACATCCATATTTATTTTCTTTTAAGGATCTTTTTTATTCTGAATGTTTCTTTTCTTGTTTCCTTAACTTATATTACTTATACACCCCGTTAAGCCTTTCCTTGAATACAAAGACCAATTTTTGAATAGGGAAATAATTGGTTGCTTGAGTGTTAGGGAGGCATAAGTATATACGTATATGTATGTATATATGCATTATATATACACACACACACATACGTACCTATCTTCCACATCTATGTATCTATTATCTATCTATCTACCTACCTATCTAGCTAGCTTCTATCTGTCTAATCTATCATCTATCTGAATTGATGAATATATCCTGGGTTTAATTCAGCTTTATTTTTCATGTACCTGCTGTATCCCATCACTCTGGTAGACCTTTTCATATTTCTGTTATCTTATTTATTGTTCCCAGTGTGCAAGTGATCAGTTATCTCCATGGACTAGTGTGTGTGTGTTTGTGTGTATGTTTGTATGTGTAATGTTTGTGGATTTTTTTTTTCTATAATGCTACTTGGTTCTTTAGTCTCATGGATACTTATGATAATAAAAGCCAATATTTATTTAGCACTTATTCTATGCCCTCAAAGATTTAAATATTTTATATACATTTTCTCACTTATGCATTTCAGCATTGCTCTGAAGTAGATAATACTTATTGTAATTTATAAATCAGAATGTTATAAAATTCAAAGTAATAATTAGCTTTTATATTCTTCCTTTTTATGTTCATCTTTATGTCCTGCTACATAAATCCTTTTGTATTGAAAAAAATTTTTAAAAATGATAAGAAACAATGATGTCATAAAAACCTGAGTTGGAGTATTGATCTGTTAATTATTAATTCCATGAACCTGAAAAAGTGATGATTCTGTCAGAAATTTACTCTACGTATCCATACAATGGGGATAACAACACATACCTTGCAGGTTTGGTTTGAGGACAAATGAAAATGCATATAAAGCCTATAGCATTCTGTGTAGCAGACTTTAACCATGAATATTACTAGGTACCAAGGGTATCACTGAGGTAAACAGAGTTGAATTATTTTTTTTTTAACTTGTATAAGTTGGAGGCAGATTGAGTATGGCCACATGAATTGTTTTCTCATTACTCTAAATGGCAGATTGCTTAACTATCATATGAACATGATAATATCAGCTACCCCATATTATTTTAAGAGTTATTTGAGAACACTTAGAGCATCAGGCACATAAGTATTCAATATCTATTAGTTATATGTTCATTAATTATTATTTTTAAAAATTTTTTATTAAGAAACATTTATTTTGATGTATTTAATGCTAGAACTTCTATCTGATGATGTATATACAGTGTTTATTTTTATATTTTCCTAAATGGCAAATGAACATGCAAATCTTTCTGTTTGATCTTCAGAACATGGTTCTGTTGGTTGGCATTATCTTTCAAATTTTGCTTGGACTACCTGAATTACATTACTTGTTTCATTCTTTGTAATCTAATCAATTCTTTAATTCTTGTATTGTGACTTGTCAACCCAACTAAGACATAGATAATATGATTAGAGAATCAAAATGAGGGATCATTTTACCTATGTGTAAACTGAATACATATGTATAGAATAAATGTGTTGCAAAAACTTGTATTGTCAATGAATTATTGAGTTAGATCAAATTCTTGACAGCTCCGTTAGCCAAACAAGATCATTTACACTGATATTTAAATTAATATAATATTACTGAACATCAGTAAAAAGTCCTACAAGTGATAAAATATATAAACTGTTTTGGGACCATTATTTTCTGGCAGTTATTTCTTATATTAACAGATTTACTAGTAAATTTCAACAAAAAATTACTACATAAAGACAATACCTTTGAGGCTAACCAAGTAAAAAAACATATTTTTTGTACATTTCAGAAATGTCATGATTTCAGTATCAGCACAGTAATATAATTTTACTGTGTTCTGTCACACCAAAGGGTTTCAAAGGAGATAATGCATGAAGAAACGACATTTTACTTCAGAATGATAATTATCAGCTATATTCCAGAACAGACAGATCACTACAAAGCAATAATAGTACCTATTATGATTCAAGAAAACTTTTATGTGAAGTTATTCATATTTGAAGGGTGATTGTATTGATGACAATGATAAAATAATAGCACTTAGTAATAATAGCATGTTCCATTTTTTATTTTCTCCTGAAAGATCCTAAGGTTATATATTTGAAAATATATATTTGTGCAATCATGGAAGGCAGGTAAAAATCAAATTTATTTTCAGAAAAAGGAAACAGAATCCTTTTAACAGCAAGCCAGTGTGATTTGAAAAATGAAACACTTTCTTTGAACATTTAGTTACAATTTTGCAACATACTACAATAGAAAAACAAATTTACAACAAAAAATTACAGAAATTAGGGCCTTGTAGCATGTCAAGAACTTCCAAATTTGTGGCTTATTCTTGTTATTCATTTAACACAGGGAATTGAATAGTAATGGGTGTTTTTGTAATTATTTTTTATTCAGCAGTAAATAATTGTTCTGAGTGTTAAAAAAAAAGATACACGATACATCAAAATCATTTTTAAAGCCAGAGGAAGTAAGTGACTCAAAAATATATATAATTTGCTGAGTGATCCAAAAAGTCAAAATTTTCTAGAAAAATAAATCACAGAAGCAATTAGAAAAGTAAAGATCTCCACTGAAAATGCCATTAAGGTCTGATGTATCATATTTAAAATTTAAATAACTAAGTATAATGATATTTAAATTATCTAGACAACAGAAAAATAAATGGCATTCTGTTAAAATCAGTGTCTGAAGTTAACATAACTTGAATGTCAAAATCTGATGTATAATACACAGAAAGTCATAGATTAATCTTATTGTGAACATATATGCAAAAGTTATTCTGAACACTAGTTAAGAGACCTCAACAATAAATCAAGAGAAAAATACATTGCTATATTTTCCAAAAAGTTCAAGAACAAATCTATATTAACATATATTGCTATCAACAAATTACTGAAAAAATATGTTCATATTATTAGATGAATGTCATTTACTAAAATTCACAGCTTTCCTTTTTGCAACTGTAAATAAAATGGGAATAAAATAAAACTACATGTATTTACTACTACTGATTTCCAAATATCCACAGATAATATTTTTCTAATTTAGGAAACTAACATTATGCATGTGCTTTATACACAGAACTTGAGACTGCTAGAACTCTCAGCATCATTATTTGACATAGTTTTGGAGGTCACAACAGTGCTGGAAGACAATACAATAATTTAATCAGATAACTTTTAAGTCATCCAGATTCATGAAAATTGCTATATCATTTGTTCACTTTATCAATAAGTACCTACAAAGTTATAGAGATAAATCATTTTATAATAGTATCAAAAGCTGTGCACATATTTAGAAATAAATTTGATAGTAATATCCAGGAATGACATAGTGAAATTATAAAATTATATTAAAATGCATACAACAATTTAAATGTAATAATATAAAAACATGTCTGAGAATATGGTCATTAAGAATTCAGGTGATAAGCATACACATTTTGACATGTTGAATGTATAAATGTCAATTCTCATGTAATTTTGTATGGTTTAGATTATGTGTGAATATAAAGAAAATAACGTTAAGATGTATATACAATACAAGTTCCCTGGAAAAAAAAAATAAGCATTAATAAGAATTTATCTTACAGTATATAAGAATGACTTATAAAGCTATTCTGATTACATCAGTAAAGTACTGACATAGGAGTAGACAAAAACATGATTAAAACAAAATATCTGAGGCCAGTTAAAAATATAATTTGAACTGAAACTGTAATATATTTGCTTTACAGGATTTTTATTATCTTCCCTCTATATCTCTACTTTCCTTAGTATGCAACCAATAGTCCACAGTCATTCACTGTGCTTAAATTTTGTATACGTTTTTAATCCAGGGACTCTCAGCCTTGGCAATTTGGGTCAATTAATTGTTGTGAGAGGGAATATCTTGTTTTTGTTTAGCAGTATCTCTGGCTTCCATAACTAGCTATAGCACACCTCACTTACCAGTGTAATGAATAAACATGTTTCCAGACATTGACAAATGTCACTAGAACTGGTGAAGGAATCATTCCTTATTGAAAACCACTGTCTTATTCCACTATTCAAAATAATGTATTTCATACTGGTTCAAAAAAGTGTCAAATAAATATTTTTTAAAGATGTATCTGATAAACAGTTTATCTTCCTGGTGTTTAAATATATTCAAATTAATCAAGAAAAGACAAATAGCCAATTGAGTAACAAAAACATGAGCAGATAAATCACTAACAAGAAAAATCCCAAATATTAATACACATATGAAAAATAACTTCAATGATAGGTATAAAATGAAAATAAAAAACAATAATATATATTCTTATTGATCACTTAGACAAATCTAAAAATATTAGGACAATTAGATTCTATTAGGACCACTGCCAATGATGGGGGTATAGACAAGTTTTCATACATCATTGTTGGTGTTAGCCACAGATTTTTGGAAAAGGATTTTAAGCAATACTACACATAGAAATCTGTCATGAAGAAATATTCTCATACTATGTAAAGATATGTTGAATGATTTCAAATTCAGGCAGAAAAATGTAAACCACTTGGATGTCCATATATATGGAAATGAATGTACCAAAGTTTTTTAGAGAACTCAAATGTATTTCTTGGTGATAAATTGCTCCAATCACCTTCCTCTTTATGTAGGACATCACAGAAATTTTCACCTACACTCAACTATGCCAAGATCAGGATTCTAAAGCCCTTGGCTCCCACGGTGCTTCTCATAAAGAGAATGTAGCAGAGACTTGTCATTTCCACAAATTCTTCATATAAGAGTTTAATTATTCCCTTTTCTAAAGGCTAAATGTTGCCTTTACTCTTCAATGCTTTGCAATAGGGCTCTTGATTACCCTTCTTTTAGGATGAGGATGTTGAAGAAATTTAAAACTTGTTTGGCTCCTAGCAACCCAGAAAAATTACATTCCTTGTCAATGAGGTCTAAGTTTCATAGTTTTCAGCAATGAATAGAGCCAAACTTACATATGGTACACAGTAAATCCAGCAATTAGGCAATATGGTCTTTTGTCAGCCAACTGCATAAGAAAATGGGATTGGTGTCAAGATACATCTCTGTTCATTAAGTTCTTAAGATTATAAGATGTTTGTGAAAATAAATATTCAGGCTAATAGGTTTTGTTAGTCTGGCTACCTTCCATAGTGATCAATATTTTGATAGTAGACAAAAAACCGAGATTAGTTCCTGAGGAATATCTTGATAATTGTTTCTTAAGCATTATTTCTTTATCTATACTTTTTCAATGTATTTTCTTAGTGTTATTAATTCTGTTATTTCTCTATCAATGAGTTGTTATATTATTTTCCTTCTCACTAGATAGTCATTAAATAGGTATTATAAATGAGGGAGCAATTGAAGCAAATAGTCTTATTTAATTTTTTAATGGATGTGGTAGCTTTTCTTTCTATTTCCTGTCTATTGGATTATCCATAATGATACTAGAGCTATTTGGCTGCTATAGAATCTTCATTTTATGAAAAGAAGAAAAATAATATTCCTATACTTCTCTCTACCTTCTGCAACCTCCGTGTACACTTTATCATACAAAGGCTATTTCTATTACATTCCGTGTGTATTTCCTTTACTTGCAACATCTTCCTTTAAGTTATCTTTTGTACTATGGTCAGCCCAATTTGCCTAAATCATTTGTGTGATTCAGATATGTTCTTATTTGGAGCACATAGAATACTTTACAGAAAAAAAGTTGATATTTTTAGGCCTGTCTTTAAATGACTCTGTAGATTGGCTCCAGTTTACCTTTTCAGATTAATTGATTTAGTCAATTCATTCAACACATATTTTCTGGTGCTCACAGACATTGATCTTAATTCTATCCAAGTAAGGAGCTGACATTCCCTTGAATAGGAATTACAGTTTCATATAACTATAGGTGGAATATGTCTAAAATACTACTCTTGTTGTTTTTCTTGCTTAATTTACTATAAAAACCACCTCAAAGATTACTTTCTCTTAATTGTTTTCTGATTACCTTAATTGCAGAACATCTATCCCACCTCCAGACTTTTATAGCAGTCCTCTAATACCAATTTTATGGCTTGTACTACTTTGCATTTTAATAATTGATATTTATGTCTTAGCTTTCTAGTGTTAGCTACTGATAAGAAGGGTGTTACACGTCTGTTTCATATATATCAGATATTCATGAAGCATTTGTTCAAAGAATTAATGAAAAAACCCTTCCTCTTGGTTGATGAAAGCCTAGTCTTTATTATGACTGAGAAGGAAAAACATTGTTTCCTTGGTTTTATATTCCAGTTTTCTGTCATTTCTACTTTATTCAAAGTAGCTTTAATAACTTTTATCTTGTTCCATATTTTCCCCTTATATCTTTGAAAGAAAGATGTTTTATTATGTTATAATAAGAAACCATAATCATGATGTCTAATATTGTGATGGATTAAGAAGTTTGTATAAGTACTAATAATTTCTATCACTTTGGTATTCCCTTATGTATTGGGTAAATTTTATTGCATATTATGTTGAAAGCATTATGTATTGAGTGCCTTTGCTTAGAGTGTTTTTCAAATTAATGACTTTTTTTCTTCTGTGAAACAGTAGAAAATTTTATTTTAAAATGAAGAAGAAAACTTTTCTTTAACTTTTTTAACTCAGGTGAAAATTTCTTAAATCTATGTGGATGTTTATATTACAAATAATTAAGAAGCATGAACTGACATATCTTTATTAGTTTTGAAAAATGCTAAAACAAGATAGACTACTAACATGTAAGGACTAGAACTAAACTAAAGCAAAATTAAATTTTCGTGTTACCAGAAACATCATCCCTTAACCTATATGTAAAATTAGATACACCCTTCCTATCAACTAGAAGCAAGGTGTGGAGAAACATTATGACCCGAAATGAATTCAAGCTTCTTTTAGACATAGTATGTTAAAAATCATAAAGAAGGTAAAGAATTATCTGACTTAGTGAAAGCTTGGAATTTGCTATGTGATTCCTGATAGCATCACAAACAGAAAGGAAGTTTCTAGTTCAAATGAGCAGTTTTGATTTTAAAAATGCTTAAGCCTCAAAAACTCCATATATTCCTGAAATATTTTGCAATATTATGTTACCTCCTTCTAATGATCTTAATTTAAAAAATATCAAAAGAATCAACATTGCTTACCCTCCCTGGTTAGACTTATTGGCAGTGGCATCAACTTGTCTTCTAATAAGCAAGTTGTTCTCATGATCCCATGTTGTGGCTACAATTACATGAGTGAGCTTTTGTAAGTACCACAGCAGGCTAACTCTAACTCCTGGCCAATTTTATCAGAAACTCTGGAATAAGTCACAAACATCATCATCATCATCATCATCATCATCATCATCATCATCATTTACTTAAATGATTATAATATAGTTGTCAAGGTTGTAGAGCCAAATGACAAATATTCTGAAATAGTGAGACAAATTGTTCTCAATCATAAATAGTAAAATATTGTCAGATGGATTTTTACATTTTGCTGTTGTTAGTAACCAATAGGTTCCCCCTAATATCAAATGTCAGTACATAAAACACTCTTCAAGTCAAATAAATTCTACATGTCAAGTAGAGAAAAATTTTACCTATCAAGTAGTGATCAAGAAACATTATAAAATAGCAGAAACTATAGTTTTTCAACAGGTAGTTTTAATTCATGAGTGAGGAAATTCAGACTGAATGCTGGATGTTGCATATTTAATCATGACATTAGCATGGAAGGACATATTAACCCAAAACAAATTTTATTCAGTGCTCACACACACATACCCTCAAACTCTCTTCTATCTGAGGATAAGGCTGTGTATATTAGAAAACCTCCTTTGTATCATAAGCTTAAGTGCATGTATAGAGACTGAAAAGAAAAAAATAAAAGGCAAACTAAGACCAAATAATGACATAATAACAAAGCATGAAAACAAAACAAACAAAAAACTAGTCAGTGTGACAGTGTTAATTTAGATAGAGTGATCAGGTAAGATATAAGATATTTTTGAATAGTTGTAACCTAAATGATGAGCAGTAATCAGTCACTTTAAGCTCTGGGAGAAGTGCTGCACCAGAAGAAATTTGGCGAAGTCTCTAGCAGGAAAATGTGATGTTTTTAAACAATGGAAATAAAGTAAATATGAGAGGAGAAGAGTAAGACATGGTAAGATCAAAGAGTGAAGCAGCAGCCAGTAGAGAAATGGTTTCTCAAACAACTATATTTTCATTTTATATGCCTACTTGTAAGGCATATAAAATAAATTTGTTACATACTAGAAAGTGACCTCAGATCTCTATCTTTTAAATGTATATCAATGAGGGCTTTCTTAATCCAATGAAAGTTGTACCAGGAGATAATTATTTTTCTAGTATTAACTGTTTCCATATAATTCCATATACTTGTCATTATAAATCCATAAACTCATGATTATAAACTGCATTTGAAGACTGTATCTGTTTTTTTATTTAGTTTACACACAGCTGAAATACATCTTACAAAAAGAATTAAGTACTTGGCAAAATTTAAAATTAGAAGATTCCATATAAATGTATATAGTTTTATTACTTAAATAAAAAGGGGACTATCTGGTGATATGATTAGGCTTTGTGTCCCCACCCAAATCTCATCTTGAATTGTAATCCCCATAATCCCCACGTGTCGAGAGAGACGAGGTGGAAGTAATTGAATCATGGGGTGCAGTGTCGTCCATGCTGTACTCGTGATAGTGAGTGAGCTCTCATGAGATTTGATGGTTTTATAAGAGGCTCTTTCCCCTTTGCTCAACGCTTCTCCTTCCTGCCACCTTTTGAAGAAGGTGCCTTGTTTCTCCTTTGCATTCTGCAATGATTATAAGTTTCCTGAGGCCTCCCCAGTGATGCTAAACTGAATCAATTAAACCTCTTTCCTTTAGAAATTACCCAGTCTCAGGTAATTCTTCATAGTAGCGTGAAAATGAACTAATACATCTGGTGACATGAAATCCTTATTTCTTCATTTCTATAAAAACTAAACAAGAAACAGTTTTTGGAACTAAATAGCTGGAGTCCCATTGAGCTGGCATTTCAATTCTCCAATTTCTCACACTTTTTCATTATTCGTGTATATGTATATCCTTCCTGGCTATTATTGGCACTGATTTTCAGATCCTGCTTTGAAAAATGCCATGAGAAAGACCAGATAACAATATCCCTGAAAAATATTTAAACTGAAATCAAATCTATCAAAGAAGCAATCTCAAATAGGCAGATAGATTACTATCATATTTTGCTTAAGCAGTGTACTTCTTTTCAAGAAGAACGTTTTGTTCACAGAATTCTATTTTGCATTGTTCCATTTTTGCTTTAATGCTATTGTAGGTAATACTGCTAAGTACTAATGAGCTTGTCACTGTAACTGAATTCACAGTCTTTTTATCCCTTGTTCTAAGATTCTATTGTGAAAATCTAGTAAGTTGTGTGATGTCATAGGCATAACACTTTGTGCAAGTAATAGCCAGGATTTTTCAACACAGGCCATCCATTTCATTAACTATATGGGACAGATAATATAAATAAGGAAGGAAGAATCTTTCTACAATTTTCTCTCTGAACTGGTGTACAACACACTAGACCTTGTGTACAAAGTTTCTAGCAGTTAAAATGATTGTGTATTAAAATGATTATCATTCTTGCTGGGAGTGAAATCATTTTTCTTCAGGATAACAGAGATATTTACTGTTGTAAACTTTACCCAGATATAAAACCTGAGGCCCACAGAATCAATTAATTTGCAAAAGAACAAATATATTTAAAAAGTAGAGACAGGATTTGGATACAAGTGCTTTCTGCTATATCACCCTGTTTGCCAAAAGAGAGCCTCTCCCCTGAGATCTTATCACTCTTCAAATAGTGATTTCTGTTTCTGTCAGAACAGGCCACATTAAGGAGCTATATCAAACAACTCTAAATTTCAGTGGCTTATGATGAAGATTTGTTCTCATTTACTGTATATGTCTATAGTGATTTGGCTATGGTTTTATTATTTATTGTGTTTTTCTAAAGGACCCAAGTCAATGCAACAATCTCTCTTTAGAACATTTCTTCTATTATCAAGGCAGAGCAGAAAGAAAACAATTCCACCATAAACTGGCTCTTCAGATTTCTGTTCAGAAGTGATAAATGAATGTCACATGTCACTGGCCAAAGCAAGTCACTTGATGATGCCTGAGATGAATGATTGGTATGCATTATCATCTCACAGAGAATGGTGCTGAATATTTTGGAAAACATATATTTTGCCAGACAACCATTAATTGAATTATACCCCCGCAAATATTCACCTAAAGATTACATACATTAATGGAGAATAATTGAATCAATGAACATCACATAATGAAATCTGAGAAGACTTTTAGAGTTCGGTCAAAACTTCAGAGTGTAATCAGAACTTAAATATGTAAGTCTTACCAAGCTTGGGGAGAATTCTGACACTAGGAAGCTTGATGAATCCGGGCATAAAAATAGAAGAAAAAAAAACAAACGCTTGAACATTAAAATGCCTAGAACTTTTAAGATAAGCTTTTAAAATGTTGAGTAAATAACAAAATAGTTTAATGATACAAAATGTATGGGTGCCTCGGGGAAAAATTGGAAAGCAATGTAGTGGGCATGTTGTAAAGTTCTTTGGATGCCAACATTTTAGATAGAACACAAACAAAAAGCTGTTATTCATTAACGAAAGCATCAACACTATCAACATCTACTCTCAAGATGTGTGTTTTTAATATTTAAAAATGAAAACTTCTTAGTCCTGCAGTTTAGACACAAAGGAAAGTCATTGAACTCAAGTCTCTATGAATCTTCTCTTTTCCAAATGAGATTTTCTATTGCTAATCATTTTGAATGCCTGCCAGAACACTTGGACTCTCGTTCGGCAGGACAATACAGATGTCTGTGTGCCATTTGACAGCTTTCAGGTGAAATAACATACCAGGCAAAAAGCAGAATTGACATCCAACATACTGATGAAAAATAATGGACTTTTTATTCATCAAGCAAATAACATTAGAAGCAAGCAGCTTAAGATATTTCTTGAATATATTACCATGTATCATGTTAAAAAATTGTAAACTTCCTTTTGAGACAATTTAGCATTGTTTCTTTCCCTAATCAAAGATGAATTTTTCTAGATTTAGAATGCTTCATGGATTTTATGAGGGATTTGCTGTATTTTGTGCTTTAATCTCTTTTATGACACTTGGAAACCTTGTTTTCATTTTTTTTCCATTGCGTTTAATAAAACTTAACAGCAAGCAAAGAATCACATTTGAATATCACTGTTGATTGCATTAAAAAAGACAGCACATTCATTTCATCACTCTTTGCACATGTGTAGAGTTCCTCTGTACCAGGTGGGCATAATTAGGTTGGAATGTGGTTTGGCTGACAAATTATTTCCTATTGGCTGCATGATGTCTCTGCTGCATCCCCATGGAAAAGAAAATAAATGGCAATATTATTGAGAAGCTTTTGGAAAATATTTGATAGGCAACCATGGTTAGGTTTATGCAAATATAGCTTTAAAATTCCAACATTCTGAAGCCATATAATCAAGGAGAGCAAAGATTGTTTTAATGAGAAAACTTTCTAAAGTCAGCCAATAAAATTCCATTAAAATAAAAGGATTTGATAAATTTAATCTTGATAGTTGATTTACACAATTGATCTTTTTCATGGCAAGTTTGTATATCATTTACAAAGGAAAACAGTTACATGTGACATAGTTGATATAAATATTCCATATTAACCCAGCAAATGACCCATTTATTTTATTTACAATGGAAGCAAGAATCATTTGTTTCAACAATTTCTCATACTACCAATAAGATGACAAGCCATTAAAAAAATTTTATTCAATAGAATATTAAAGAAAAGAAATACAAAACAAGATACATGCAAAAAAGTATAAAACTCAATGGAAATAAATTTTGGAACTACAAGTGAACTGTTGCTGTGCACACAACCAGAGAATAAAATGAAATGTAAGGTCTATTTCCTAATACTAGCATACACTTAAGCTTATTGAGATGTATTTAGGAAAAGAGTTTTTTTATGCCAGTTTGGTTCCTAGTGAGCTCTTAATAAAAACTGTGACTTAAATTTAGGTGGAATGTTGGACTGACTGTAAAAGTTCCCTTGTTCAAAAATGTTGATGGGTTTCAGAAATGTAAAATATTATAATTCTATGAGTCATTATTAAAGTCAAATTGATATTTTCTTGGTTATACTTTTACTGTAAGTTTTGTATAATATTTTATGTAAGATAACTTTTTAAGCTATACTTATAGCAGGTTAAAAGAAATGAAAAGCTGTGCTAAAAATGTTAAGACATATTACTTAAGTGCCTAGATAAGGAATATTCCACATAGCTGTGTTTTATAATATCTTAGTCATGAAATTAATAAATGTCTTTTTTGTTTCATAATATTACTTCTAATTTTTCAAAAGCATGGAGACTGTGGAAAGTGTGATTTTCTAGAAATGGTGAAAATTAAATAGTTAATTGTAATATATGATGGCAAGTTAGTGCACAAACTGGTTTCCAAACTTAAATCAAATATTTTTCTGGAGTTCTTTAAATTTCAATCCATTTTAGTCATAGATTTTACAATGGTAATAACTTTTATATCTTGCCTTACTTTCATACCTATTAAGGGATCTCTTATTTATAGCAAGATCAATGACAATTGATACTGGTCTTCATTTCGAATTCCTTCCAAATAAGGCCTGAAACCAGGGCTTAGGTGCAGGTAATTCTTTTGGTTGATGATGCCAGGAAGCAGAAGTGAGAAATTAGACAAGAGAAACAGGGCTTAAGGAAAGCCAATAAAGAATATATTGATGAGTGAGTTATTGCTAGAGGTAAATAGACCTGAATCCTGCTAAGAAACTTCTAAAAACAAACTTCAGTATCATCTCACATAAGGACCCCATGACATTTACTTCCTTCTCACAATGCTATACTCCACCTGCCCACCAATCTACTGCATTGAGGTGGACCAAGCTTCAGTGGAGACAAAATCTTCAGGCAGAGGAATCAAAAAAGGAGCTTACAGAGTTAGTTAGACAAAGACAGCATCTGCTAGAATACACATTGAAGGGATTCATAAGAATAATTTGAAGCACTGTTGCTATAAAATAAAACTTGGTATCATTGTTAGAAAAAAAGAAAAAGATAAGAGTGGTTTTCTGTATCTCATGAAAACTATATACACACACATTTATATAATTAATACATTTTAAAATCTAACACCAAACATCTAGTTTGTTTCAGAGACCTATAAAATTTACTTTCTCAATATTTCTTGAGTTATTTTCTCTCTCAGCCTTTGACAGCCACTGAAATTTAGTTCTCATCATTTTTCATTAGAAAGATTAGAATATCATGTTTACTGCTTGACATTTTCTCCTGCTACCAGTTTTATCTCTCATAACATCATTATGCATTATTCTGTCAAATATTTTTAAAAATATAACTATGAAGATGAAACTTTCCAGATTTAAAACTCTGTTTGGTTCTCCATTCTTCTGAAGATGGCATCACATTCATAATTCTTTATTATGTGGCCCATACCTGCTTTTTCAACATATTTTTTTACCACTATGTTTTCATATCTTATTTCAACAACAAATGTTATTTACTATACATTGACTTATTTTGTATGAAGTTCTCTATAAAATTAATATATTTATGCCTTTTCATATGAGATGACTTCTCATATAATATACATTTTTGTCGTAATTTTTTCTCTTTCTTCCTCTCCTTCCTTACTGCTCCTCTCTCTCTCTTTCTATTTTTTTTTTTAATTTTTGTGGGTAAATAGTAAGTGTATGTATTTATGGGGTATATGAAATGTTTTGATACAGGCATGCAATGTGAAATAAACACATCTTGAATAATGGGTATTCATCCCCTCAAGCATTTATCCATTGAGTTGCAAACAATCCAATTACAACCTTTAAGTTATTTAAAAATGTACAGTTAAGTTATTATTGACTATAGTCACCCTGTTGTGCTATCAAATAGTTGGTCTTATTCATTCTTCTATTTTTTGTACCCATTAATCATCTCTACCACCTCTCCAGATTCCACTACCTTTCCCAGCCTCTGGTAATCATCCTTCTACCCTCTATGTCCATGAGTTCAATTGTTTCATTATTAGATCACACAAATAAATGAGAACATGTAATGTTTGTCTTTCTGACTTACTTCGCTTAACATAATGACCTCCAGTTCCATCCATGTTGTTGTAAATGACAGGATCACATTTTTTATAGCTGAATAGTATGCCCTTGTGTATAAGTACTACGTTGTCTATATCCATTCATTTGTTGATGGACACTTAGGTTGCTTCCAAATCTTAGCTACTGTAAACAGTGCTGCAACAAACATAGGAGTGCAGAAATGTCTTTGATATGATGATTTCCTTTATTTTTGGTATATACCCAGCAGCAAGATTGCTGGATCATATGGTAACTCAATTTTTAGTTTTTTGAGGAACCTCCAAGGTTCACCATAGTCGTTGTACTAATTCACATTCCCACCAACAATGCACTGGGGTTCCCTGTTCTCTACATCCTCATCAGCATTTGTTATTGCCTGTCTTTTGAGTGTAAGCTGTTTTAACTCGGGTGAGATCATATCTCATAGTTTTGATTTTCGTTTCTCTGATGATCAGCAATGCTGAGCACCTTTTTATATGCCTGTTTACCATTTGTATGTCTTCTTTTGAGAAATGTCTAATCAATTCTTGTGCCCATTTCTTTGATTATTAGATCTTTACCCATAAAGTTGTTTGAGCTCCTTATATATTCTGGTTATTAATCACTTGTCAGATGAGTAGTTTGGAAATGTTTTCTTCCATTCTGTGGGTTGTCTTCACTTTGTTGATTGTATCCTTTACTGTGCAAAAGCTTTTTAACTTGATGTGATCCCATTTGTCCATGTTTGCTTTGCTCACTTGTGCTTGTGGGGGTATTGCTCTAGAAATCTTTGCCCAGACCAGTATCTTGGAGAGCTTCTCCAATGTTTTCCTGCAGTGCTTTCATAGTTTGAAAGCTTAGACTTAAGTCTTTAATCCATTTTGATTTAATTTTTGTATGTGATGAGAGATACGGTTCAGTTTAATTCTTCTGCATATGGATATCCATTTTTCCCAGCACCATTTGAGGAAGAGACTCTCTTTTCTCCAGTGTATGTTCTTGGCAATTTTTGTCAAAAATGAGTTCATTGTAGGTATGTGGATTTGTTTCCGCATTTTCTATTGTGTTATATTGATTTATGTGTCTGTGTTTATGCCATGCTGTTAACATGTCAGCATGTTAAGCATGCTGTTTTGGTTACTATAGTTCTGTAGTATAATTTGAAGTCAGGTAATGTAATTCCTTATTTTGTTCTTTTTAGTTAGGATAGCCTTGGCTATCATGGGTCTTTTGTGGTTGCATATACAGTTGGCATTTTTATTTCTACTTCTGTGGAAAATATCATTGGTATTTTGATAGGGATTGCATTGAATCTGTAGATTGCTTTCGATAGTTTGGACATTTTAACAATACTGATTCTTCCAATCAATGGATATGGAAGACTTTTTGTTGTCCTCTTCAATATTTTTCATCAGTGTTTTATAGTTTTTATTGTAGAAATCTTTCATTTGTTTCATTTATTATATTGTATATGGTTATTATAAAGGGGATTACTTTTTTATTTCTTTTTCACAATGTTCACTGTTAGAATACAGAAATGCTACTGGTTTTTGTATGTTGATTTTGTATTCTGCAACTTTACTGAATTTGTTTATCAGTTCTCAGTTTTCTTGTGAAGTTTTCAATTTTTCCAAATTAAGATGATAATATCTGCAAACAAGGAAAATCTGACTTATTCCTTTCCAATTAGGATAGACTTTATATCTTTCACTTGTCTGATTGCTCTAGGTAGGACTTCCAGTACTATGCTGAATAACAGTGGTGACAGTGGGCATCCTTGTTGTGTTCCAGATCTTAGAGGAAAGACTTCCAGTTTTTCCCTATTCAGTATGAAACTAGCTGTGGGTCTGCCATATATGGCTTTTATTATGTTGAAGAATGTTCCTTCTATGCCAGTTTTCTGAGGGCTTTTATCATGAAGAGATGTTAAATTTTATCAACTGCTTTTTTGGCATCAATTGAAATGATCATATGATTTTTATCCTTCATTCTGTTGATATATCACATTGATTGGATTTGCATATCTCAAACCATCCTTGTATCCCAGCGATAAATTCCACTTTGTCATCACGAATTATCTTTCCAATGTATTGTTGAATTTGGTTTGCTAGTATTTTCTTGAGGATTTGGCATCAATATTCATTAGAGATACTGGCCTGCAGTTTTATTTATTTATTTACTTTTTGTATGTGTCTTTGTCTGGTTTTAGTATCAGGATAATACTGGCTGCGTAGAGTGAGTTTGGAAATATTCTTTCCTCTCTTATTTTTAAGAATAGTATTAATTCTTCTTTAAAAGTTTGGTAGTATTCAGTAGTAAAGCCATCAGGTCCCAGGCTCTTCTGTACTGGGAGACTTTTTATTACAGCTTCAATCCTGTTATGGGTTACTGTTCTGTTCAGATTTTGGATTTCTACCTGGTTCAATGTTGATAGGTGGTGTGTATCTAGGAAGTTGTCTGTTCCTTCCGGATTTTCCAATTTATTGGTATACAGTTGCTCATAGTAGCCACTAATGATATTTTGAATTTCTGCAGTTCAGTTGTAAAGTGTCATTTTTTCATTTCCGATTTTATTTGGATTTTCTCTTTTTTCTAAGTTAGTATGGTTAAAGATTTGTCAATTTTGTTTAACTTTAAAAACAAAACAACTTTTTCTTTCACTGATCTTTTGTATTGTTTTAATTTCAGTTTGTTTATTTCTGCTTCAATCTTTATTATTTCTTTTATTCTACTAAGTTTGGGCTTGGTTTACTCTTCTTTTTCTAGAACTTTAAGATGCATTATTAGATTGTTTTTTAAAGTTTTTTCTCTTTTTTGATGTAGGCACTTATAGATATAAACTTTCCTCTCAGTGTTGCTTTTGCTGTATACCATACGTTTTGGTATATTGTGTTTTCATTTTCATTTTTTTCAAGAAAATTTTCAATTTCCTTCTTAATGTCTTCATTGAACCAATGGTCATTCAGGAGCATATTGTTTAATTTTCATGTATTAGTTAGTATAGTTTCCAAAATTCTCTTGCTATTTTTTCTAGTTTTATTCCATTGTGTTCATAGAAGAGGTTTAAAACTATTTTAGCTTTTTTTTATGTTTTAAGACTTGTTTTGTGACTCATCATATGGTCTCTCCTTGAGAATAATCTATGTGCTGAGGAAAAGAATGTGTATTCTGCAGCTTTTGGATGATATGTTCTGTAAATAACTGTTAGGGCCATGTAGTCTATAGTGCAGATTAAGACCAATGTTTATTGATTTTCTGTCTGGAAGATCTGTCCAATGATGAAAGTGGGGTGTTGAGGTCTACAGGTACTATTGTATTGAGTCCTATCTCTCTCTTTAGCTCTAATAATGTTTCCTTATTATTGTTTGGGTGCTCCAGTGATGGTTGCACATATATCTAAAATTGTTATATTATTTTGTAAATTTACCCCCTTTATCATTATTTAGTCACCTTCTTTGTGTCTTCTTATGGAAAATCCTATCTTCAGATGTGGGGCATGTGGGACCCAGCATGAGCTCCCTCTCTGAAACATTTTCATCATGTATACCCCAAGCAGTTCACTATCCTAGTTTCAGGGCCCACAAGTCTTGGGGGG
Source organism: Hylobates moloch (assembly GCF_009828535.3). NCBI lineage: Eukaryota > Metazoa > Chordata > Mammalia > Primates > Hylobatidae > Hylobates > Hylobates moloch. The sequence goes on from NW_026652278.1 coordinate 123,211,644, forward strand.
TGTCTCTCTCTCATGACTAGAATTGCAGGAGTCTGCAGTGGGAATGTGGACTACCAGGCTCTCTCGCATACCTTTTCTCTTTGCTAGGGAGCCTTGGGGCTAGCTACCTCTGCTGAATTCTAGTGTTCCTTCCTGAAACTCTATTTGAAGTATAATTATCTACTCACTGTTTTTGTTTTTTCTTTGTGGAGCAGGTGAATGCCAGATGCCTCTAGTGAGCCACCTTGAATCTCTCACTATTCTGAATACATCTTGAGTAAAAAGAGAAAATTTCTCATGTTTCCATGGTATGAGCCTTGTTTGTTCATTGTATCAGATACAAATATGTAATTTTCATACAGTATAAAAAACCTTTATATATTATTCTGATCTGTAAAATAATTAATTTCATCAGATTACTGATATTATTTTATCTTGTTTCTTTGCCTTCAGTTATCTGCCACTATTTTCATATTATATAACATTTAAAAGTGTGACTTGCTAATTCAGGTTTCATGAGTTTGAATCCTGCCTTCTTTGTTTATTAGACATGTGATTATTAGAAATTTATAAACTTTATCAACATTAATATTATTATATCTAAAATTAAAATCAAAATCATACAAATTCTATTATGAGTTTTGGGGATATTTAAGTGACCCAGAAAGTGATATGACTAGCATAATAACTAATGTTACTATTATTGTTTATATTCCATATGTATTATAATCTGAAGGTCCTGCTCTTTGTTAATGCTTTTCTTTGAGCTCCTACCAAAAACAAAATTCAATCATCTCCCCGAAAATAAATTATTGAGCAATTTGCAATGTCATAGAGACATCAGTGGTCTTATATCCAAAAATTGTAGCAGCAATTAAATACATTGAGTGGCAATTTTGTAGACAACTTAAAAAGGTTCAACAATATAAATGAACACAGTATTTCCCTGCTGACCCAAATTGTATTAGTACTCTATCCTTGTTGATAATCTCCTTAAGGATGTGTCTGATATTCAATGCTCCTAAATGGAATACCTTAAAGTAAAAATACAAGTGTAAAACCTCTATACTAAGATAGTTGAAGATATTATAATGGGATTCTCCAGTCAACAATTTTGGCAACCCTGAGGCTGGACCTTACTCTTAGGTTTACCTCCCAGAGATTATCAATGCAGTCTTGACCACAGACAACACATCCAAAGGCAGATTTAAACATATATACTTCTTATACTTCACTATGTTCTCTACTGTGCAGAATTTAATAAGGTTATACAGCTTTGTCTCTGAGTCTGAGCAGTGTAAGAGGGAAACAAGTAATGGGGTCTAGGGAATATATACAGTTGGCCCTCTGTATTTGTGGGTCCCACATCTGCATATTCAATCAACAACAGATGAGAAATATTTACAAATAAAAATAATTTTAAAATACAACAAAAAAACAAATTTTAAAACAAAGTGTAACAACAAGTTCAATAGCATTTACATTGTGTTATGAATTCTAAGTAATCTAGAAATGATTTGAAGTACAGTTGGCCCCCTCTATCTGTATTCTGCATCCATGTATTCAACCAACTACAGATTGAAAATATTGGGGGAAAATAATAAAACTAACAATACAACAATAAAAATAATACAGATAAAAATACAGTATAACCACTATTTAAATAACATTTGCACTGTATTAAGTAATATAAGTAATCTAGAGATGATTTAAAGTATACTGGAGAGTGTGTGTATGTTATATGTAAGTACTGCTACATTTTATAAAAGGTACTTGAGCATCCCTGCATATCCTTGTGTGGGGGAAAGCCTGAAACCAATTTCCCGTGGATTTTGAAAGATGACAATATTTTTAGATCTGCCATTGTATGTGTTGTAATTGAGTCTTTTGTGCTTTTTAGCCTTACAACTTCTGTTTTTAAGCCTAAATGTACATATAGTGATTAACATAATTAATGCTATATAAGTTAGAGAGTTTAAAAATCTAAATATTTTATGTTTTTTAATCTGCAACATAAACCTCACCTGAGTTATTCAGAAACATAAGTGAATACATTTGACAACATCTCATCTAATTGTATCTCTTCAGTACTTCAAATATTTCATGACAAATGTTTTTTATTCTATACTTTACAATTTGTCATATGTTAATTTTCTAAAACTATTAAGAATGCTATCATAACTATAAACAAAATGAATATAATTATTGAAACATGAGTAATTTTTTATGAATAATTAGAAAAAAACTCTTTGAAATAAATACTGTCAATATCTTATGGAAAGCAAAAATCTATTTTAAAGACACAACACAGTCTCAGAAATTCTTTATTCTCTACACATTCATGTGCTGCAGGAAACATTCTCTTTATACTTTCTGTTCTATGAGAGGATCAGTAAGGCTCAAAGGTCATTGCCCTTGATTCCATAATTTATTTTTCATGTTATGAGAAGTCAAGGATACATTAAAAAAGTTTTTTCCTTACTTAATTGAGTGGTGCAAAACAGATTTATTTCACATTGGTAATTTTAATGTACCACTCTTAGAGAGTCACATTTTTCATATAGGGATACTTTAATGCAAATATTTTAAGTATAAGAGTGGCAAGTTTTATTTAAAAAAAAACTATCTCTATATGTAGATATTTCCAAAGTCTGATAACAAGTGGTACATATCAAGAGAAATTTCAACAAAATATATAAAATTATGCTAATAACCAGTAGAAGTTTATATTATGACATCAGTGAGCATAATACTTTTATACTGAGGGAGATAGTTAAAATTAACACATAAAAAGTATTATTTTCTGAATGTCAAAAAACAATTGTAATCAAATAAATATTATACAAAACAATTTTATAAAAATGTAACGTGTAACCTTGCTTAAAAGTATAGCATTTACCTAATTAGTCTAAAAATACAGTATTTCTTACAAATAAATACATTTTCTTTATAAGTTTCCTTATGTGTGTCTTTATGTTGTTTTCTTGATAAGGTGCAATGGCTAAAAACATTAACTACATTATAAGTATTTAAAAAAGGCATTTGAATAGAAAACACTATTTTCAGTTTAGGAATATTCATGACCTATAATCATTTTATATTTTTAAATACCACATATTTTATCTTTACAGGAATTTTTATATTATCTTCTTTATTAATACATAATATTTGTGTATATTTATGAGGTACATATGGTATTTTGTTATATACATAGAGTGTGTAATGATCAATTCAGGGTATCTAGGATATCTGTCACCTTGAACATTTAGCATTTCTACATATTGAGAACATTTCAGGTGCTCTCCTAGCTATTTTGAAATATACAATACATTGTTGTTAACTATAGTCACCCTACTGTGTTATTGAACATTAGAACTTAATTCTTTTATCTAACTCTGTTTGTACCCATTACATCAATCTTTCTTCATTCACCTCCACCAACACACACATACCCACACCCTTCTCAGACTCTAGTAACTATCATTCTACCCTCTACTCCAGTGATATCCAATCTTTTGGCATGCCTGGGCCACAATGGAAGAAAGAGAATTGTCTTGGGCCACACGTAAAATACACTACTGATAGCAGATGAGCTAAGAAAAAAAAAAATCACAAAAAATCGTATAATGTTTTAAGAAAGTTTACAATTTTGTCTAGGGCCACATTCAAAGCCATCTTGGGCTGCCTGAAGCCTGCGGGCCCATGCAGCCTTCGGGACCCAGGTTGGAGAAGCTTGCTCTGCTCCAGGTATCAACATTGTTTAGCTTCCACATCTGAATAAGAACGTGCAATATTTGCCTTTGTGTGCCTGGGTTATTTCACTTAACATAACAACCTCAAGTTTCATGCATGTTGCTGCAAATGACATGTTTTCATTATTTCTATATCCAAATAGTATTCAATTATATATACATATATCATATTTCTTTATCATTTTGTCCATTGATAACTACGTCAAATAGTATTTAATTGTATATACATATACCATATTTCCTTTATCATTCTGTCCATTGGTAACTACATCAATTCCACTAACCCTTTGCTATAATTTTGATGACTGCATAAGTTAAACATTAAAGAACTGGAGGAATGTGTGTGGGAGTACAAGGGCTGCAATGCAAAAACAAACCCATTAAGACCCCACCTGGGTTTTCTCAGACCTTAAAGTCTGACCAAATAATACAAGCATTCTTAGACATGCACTTCGTACCAGGGCCCACTTAAAACTAAGAAACTTTCTAAGACTCTAGAGAAAGCTTTCCAGACCCCAGACCCCAGTTAAAGATTAGATATAGATTGAATGAAACACTTCTGCTTGTAGGTGCACTCCCACATGTAGGCATGGAGCTTAAAATGTATACAAGCACTAGGACAAAAACTTGTAAATTTTAATTGGTCTGATGAGTTACTCCAACCTTCTCCCTGTAATCAGTTGCAGAAATAAACTCCCTTCTTTTCCAGTCTGTCTGAATCTTGTTATTGGACCATGAGAGCAAGCAGCTGGATCTCATTCTGTCCAGGTACAAATATACTCAATTAACATAAGTAGCATATCATATGTGTCATACGTGTGCTGAATATGTTATATTTAATAACTAAAAAACCTTAAAACCTCACTTTTTTGGTACTTTTAAATACCAATTATTTATTTATTTATTTATTTATTTATTTATTTATTTAGCTTGTGTTCATTTCCTCTTACAAGTATATAGGAAACTTTTCTCTTTACTCTCTGGATCTTTATAAAATTGCAAGCCTTGGTGAATAGTAATTGTCTTCTTGGATAATATTTGTGCAAAGAGTGTTTCGAGAAATCTATATTCTGGATAAAACTATTTAATACAGTACTTTTTTTTAAAAGGACATGCTATTTTAATTTCACTTCAGTAAAATTTATCTGTAGGCACTTATAATATATATGCATTTAAAACAAAATTTAAATAAATGAGCATGATTTTTTTCCTTACTTTAAGTGGACTGGCATCTTTCTCATATGCTTTCCATGTAACAACATTCCCAAAAAGTTAAGTGCATCTAGGATACACCTTATTTAATAACCTTAGCACTAGCTGCTCATATTCACTGCCAGAAATCATGCTTTTTTGTACACAGCCTAAAGGCAAAAAAAAAAAAAAGTGATTTAGAAACTGCTACTAGGCTGAAAGGTAAATCAGTGTTCCACATAATTCAAAATTTACTTTTTATAAAAAAGCAAATAAAAGCACAAAAGTAATTTTACCTGAATATTTAAAAAGTAATTCTATATGGTATGACACTACAACAGGAATGTTTGCTTACTTTCATAGGACTCCTGGAAACAGCAGCTCTAACAAAATTGTCTGTAAAAAATAAGTTTTTTTGCATCACATTTGTGTGTGTCCTGAATGTTCTGAGCCCTTCAGATTTGACTCATATTCGTGCTAAAAAAAAAAATGCAAATGAAAATTGTATAGCTAATTATGAGAAAAATAAAGTATCATAAGAAAACCAGTAAACTATTTTTTTAACAAACGAAAGTATAGAACATACTTAACTATACTTTTAATTTAAGGGAAAATATTCTTTCATTATATAGGTTTATGAAATACAGTATTAAGAATGGTAAAGATTATTATTTTACTGACTTTAACTACAAAAATGCCTTTGAGAAAATGTTTTCTTCCCTGTTCTTGACCTAATTGGATAATTTTATGTGTGCTAATATTTCTGGTCTGATAAGACTTTCAAGGGAGCCAATTATGTGCTTTTCTCCCATCAATATTGCTGTAATACAGGTTTTTCTGTGGCCTCTTGTACCATTTTTGTTGTTGTTGTAAATATTAAGTTTTGCTCTTTGGGAGAAAACATTTCTTCCTTGACTGTTATTGCTGCTGATAGCTAGAAAGGATTACCAGTAGAACCCCTGCTTTAAAGAAAAAGAAAAAGATTGGGCGATAAATGATAATTTTTTATTTCAAAATCCATCAAACTGAGTTTAACTAACACTACAGCACTGCAGGTAGCTTACTACAGAAAGAATTTTTTTTAATTTCTTATCATAAATAAAAACTTCTGCAAATCATTACTATAAGGGTTAAATAGAGATGCTAGTTGATAAGGAAACCACTACTAAGCTTGCTCTGGTTTGTATGGTAGTGTGTCTGATGAAAATAGAACAAATAACTATCTGAGAAAATTCTATCTTCAGTATAATCCTTGAGAATACTCAAAGTACCAGCAAAATTGTAAGACTACTGTCCAAGATAAGGTTCAGAATGAGCTTTCTGTGCTCACATTTCATTCTCAATGGGACCTGGGCTCCTGGGGCTGAAATGCAGATCTGGCTTCTATCAAGGATGAGATATGCAAAATCTTTGCATTCATTCAGATCTTTTGCAAATAAAATACAGTAATGGGAATTTTGATTAGGCAAAAATAAGAAGTCTCCACATTTAGGTTATTGGGCATTGTTTCAAAATCTTAAAAAAAAAAATTAAACTTTTTTTTCTCCCATCAAGGGTTTTGGGTTGAGACTTTCATATGCACTTTAAAAATGTTATTTAATAGAGTTGATTTTTTAAAGATGTAACAAGAAACAATTTTAAGACAAAAAGTGTTTTTTTAATATAAGATTGTAACTACTAGTTTTTGAAGAAAAAAATTATAGCAACAGTTGCAAATTAGTTTTTTTTATGTAGGAACTTGAACAATGTTTAGAGAAATACAGCAACAAATCTCACATAATTGTTAAGCGTTTCATGAAAGAATCTTGGCCTGACAAATAAATGCATAAAAAGTGATCTCACATTGCAACTGTTTGAATTGTTTTGAAATTGTCAGTATATTAGATTTACCGTCTATCATGACTTATGGTGCCTTTCAAAAGAAACCAAAGGATGTAATATTGACTAACATAAATCCAAAGTGGAGGTTGTTTTTATACTGTTAAATACAAGGGTTAAAGTGTCCTGGAGACTTTTAAGTACCTAGATTTAACATTTTCATATTCTTGGTAATTATCTAGTAAGATTATAGTTGATTTTTTAATATTCTTCAAAATATTCATGTACTTTTTTGTTAAAGAAATTTGACTTCTTTCTCTATGAATCTCCTTCTTTGGAATATGCACTCCCCTGTCCCTGAGGGGAGAGTGACTTCATTCATTTACCAAATCCCTCAGAATTCAGCTTTTGCTCAAGAGCACACAAATGGAGCAATCCATATGCTTTGGGCTGAAATAAAACTGCTAACCTGGAGCATCTTATTAAAGGCTTCTAGGAATATAGAAAATGTATAACATAAAACAATGTTGATTTCCTTGGTTAGAGACTAATCTTGTTTTTTATTTATTTATTTTTTGTACAGCCTAATGTTAAAAGAGTGTGGAATTAGGCTGTCTGGGTACTATCTAAAAGAGACTAATGATTCTATAGTTATGAGAAGTAAATTAACTGTCCTCAATCTCAGTTTCAGTACTTGAAAATGTAAATACTAATCATATATATCTTAAAAGTTTCTATGAAAAATAAGTAAAATACTCAAAACATACAAATATACACAATGCCTGTAACATTTTATCATTAATGTCATTATCACCACTCTCCTCACTATTATTACATTTTCTTCATACCAGTCATAACTTAGAGTTTATAATATAGAATTGCCTTTATTAGAATGACTTCATTCAAAATTATATTATTTAAATTTCAGTAAAAAATAACTCCATGATAGTGTTTGAAAACATACTCCTGTGTCTGAGATAATTAGGGCCAATAAATTCTGGATTACACTAGTCTTGCCTTCAGTCAAAAAACATAGGATGGCAGTGAAAATCCCTGAAATTGGTTAAAAATTGGGATGTCAACTACCTAACACTGATGGAAGTTTGTCAAATAGTTTGTATTTTAAAGGAATATGTTATTATATGTTATTTATGGGTTGTTTGAAATATCTGGTAATAGATAAAGGCTCCCACCTTGAAAAACTAAAAATGCCAGATGGCATTTAGAAATCACCTGTTCGAAAGCAGCAAAGAGTTTCTTAACAAGATCTAGAGGAGGAACATTATGGAAAAGGAAGAAACTCTCAGAAGGAAGCTTGCCTTTTGAAGTGACTTTTAATCCCAGGCATTTTTGCCAATTCTGAGCATGGGCAAGTAACAGATTCCTCTGCAAAGCCCAGAACATGGAAGAGGGCTGCTGTAGAGGGAGAGAGACATGTATAGAACTTTCATGGAGATTTGAATAGCTCAAGTTCATGATTAATTTCCCCTCCAAATGTTCGACATATACTGGAGCTACTTGGGTAGCAGAAAAAACTGTAGAGAAAGCTTCTGAAAAACAGAACAAAGATTCTGTGGAATAACATGAAATAACAATGAAAAATGGAGACTCACCAGATGAAAGGGCCCTTACTGAATACACAAGAATGTCTGTGAAAAACTGGAGAAACCCAGGGAGAACTAGAAGTAGAATTGTTATAGAAAAAAAACAGGTCTTGTCACGTAACCAGGAAAGATTAAGCTCACAGACACACAGAAGGGGTGAGGAATGGAAATTGACAACTCAGCAAAATGAGGCAAAGTCCTGCTAACAAGCTCTCTGCCTCACCGAATGAATCTCAGGTTACCACACTGGAACAGGAGAGGCCAGGCTCCTCCCCACTGCAAATGACAGGAACTTCCCCAGGCCCCACCCCTTCCTCCCAGTGCATAGGTCGACATTATTCAGAAACAATCAGCTGGGAAAGGGTGGGTTTCATATGGGACGAGAGTTCGGTTTTTCAGCCTTCAGGCTGTTTCAGGCTTGAAGGCAGGGTTTTGCCGGGGAATGGTTGGCTGCCTCCAGTCTCTATCATAGTGTGCCTTAACATTGAAACTGCCACTGCAAAATTATAACTGAGACGATTACTACAGTGAAAGAGATCTGACCTGACTCCATCTTTCTTCTAACCTCCAAGCTGTCTAGTTCATTCCTGGGCGTAGGCCAAACTAACTTTGGGAGGAACTTAACAATAACAGCCCTTTCCCAAAACAAACCCCTTCTTTCCTGGGGACTAGGCTGCCTTTGTAGGCCTAACAAATTAGCTACAAGATTAGAAATTATAGTTTAGGGGCCATGCAGCTTCCGACTGCAAGAGTCTGAGCCTCCCCAAATTGCTCCTGGGAATAACATCACTGTTGTAAAGCCTAAGATTAGTGCTTTAGACATTTTGCAGACCATGCATTCTGATGCACCAGCGGACACCACCCAGATCGGAAATCTGGCTCGATCGGTTCTGTGATCTCACTCCCGAACAGAAGTCAGTAAGAAAAACCTCACTTCAACTCCACTATGATTTTATCTCCACTCGACCAATCAGCACTCCCCACTTCCCCAGCCCCTCCTGGCAAATTATCCTTAAAAACTCTGATCAACAAATGCTCAGGAAGACTGATTTCAGTAATAATAAAACTCTGATCTCCCGCACAGCCCCACTCCGGGTGAATTACACTTTATTGCAATCCCCTTGTCCTGATAAATCAGCTCTGTCTAGGCAGAGGGCGAAGTGAAACCACTGGGCAGTTACAATGGGGCAATTATCCAGCTTGTTCTTCCAGCCTAGCTTGCCTGATAGGATGACCGTGATCAGCTATTACTGTGTCAGGTATAAAGCAGAATGAGTTCAGTGGAGCACTACATTTTTTAAAATATGTGATGCTGGGTGCGGTAGCTCACGCCTGTAATCCCAGCACTTTGGGAGGCTGAGGTGGGTGGATCACCTGAGGTCAGGAGTTCAAGACCAGCCTGGCCAACATAGCGAAACCACATCTCTACTAAAAATACAAAAATTTGTCGGGTGTGGTGGTGGGTGCCTGTAATCCCAGCTACTAGGGAGGCTGAGGCAGGAGAATTGCTTGAACCCAGGAGGTGGAGGTTGCAATGACCCAAGATCATGCCATTGCACTCCAGCCTGGGCAACAGAGCAAGACTGTCAAAATAATAATAATAAAATAATAATAATAATAATAATAAGAAAAAAATATCTGATGGTTGGCAGAAGATACAAAATTTATATAGATCATATCTCTAATAATTAAGAAAAAAGTAGATCCACAGGTGATCCAAATATTGGAGTTATCTGAAAAAAAAAATCTCTTAATATTAAGTTTAAGGAAATGGAAACAAAAATAGGAAAATAGAGTAAAAAATGAAGAATTTTAATAGAAGATTGGAACTTTAAAAAACCATTCAAATAGCATTACTGAGACTAAATGATTGTATATAAATATAGTATGTAAACTGTGGGGGCCATTGACTCTTGGCCCCTTAAAGGTTCACTGAAAATTACTGACACAAGGCAGATTGACTAATAGGAGGAAAGCCATACCAATTTACTTACTGTGTATACATGGGAGCCTTCAGAGTGAAGACTCCAACCTTCCAACAAAATACAGAACTTATATAACATCATGAGGTTATAGAAAGAATGTGGGCTCAGAGGACGGCCAAAAACAACTTTTAGTTTCAAGACAGGTTATTGGGAGAGAGAAAGGAAGAGGCCTAACTAGTAAAGTGTGCTTGTTATGTAGATGAAGCTGCACAGGTACCAGTTTTCAGAGATAATGGAGGGTTCCTTTTTTTTTCTTTTCAGACTTTTAAAGGTGTCAGATGCTCAGTCTCTCCTAAATCCTGGAAAGGTGTGGAAAGGGAAGATCTGGTTGTGTTCATGGGGATTCGCTACAGATGTAGATTTTCCCCATCTCTGTCTTCTAGCCCTGTGGCAGCCATTTCAAAATAGGTCAAATAAATATATTTTAGGGTAAAATGTATTTATCTATTTCTATGTATATGAGGTTTGCATATACATATATAGTTATACAAGCCTCATTATTAGGTTTTCATAGCAGACAAAAAGTAGCATAATACATGACTAATGAATAGGAAGATATGTGAATAGAAAATAGCCAAATTGAAGAACTCAGAAAGGAAAGAATAAAAAGTAATAATAAAAGAGTCTTAGACACTAATGTGGAAAAACATAAGATACGTGAAATCAGAGTCGTAAAGAGAAAAAAATGGAGAGAATATTACAAAAGTAATAAACAAGTGATTGCTAAGAAATTCCCCAAATTTATTAGACATTCATTCACAGACAGTAATTTCTGTGAAGCCCACAAATAAAATGTGAATAAAAAACTATGAGGAATATCTTAATAGGCCTCTGATTTGTTGAAATCATAGACAAAAATCTTAAAACCAAATTGAAGGGCAAATGGTATGGAACTGGGTAGGTGGAAGGAAAGCAGGTTTATTCAAGTGCTGACAGCTTGGAAGACAGCTTGCCTCAAGTTTCAAAAAGCCATCTCAAATTCTCAGTCCAGCTAAAGGGACTTTAAGGGGAAGGTTGGATGGAAATTTTATGCAGGTATGGTTCAGGGTGCCGGTCTGCGTGTAGTTTTTAATGGATATTTCCAGTAATGAATCATCCATTTCTTTAATTGACATCATCTCAGGGGGGTCAGGTCATGAATTAACTGTACACTGATTTATTCTCGGAAGAAAATTGCAACTGTGATCTCTGCTTCATGCCTAAATTGTTTCAAGATTACCCTTTGAAATACTCAAACAGGTAGTTAGATATATGTATAGAAAGAAACAAAGCAAGGGAGGGTTTATTTTTAGACTAAGCTAGCAAACTGGAAATACTAGTTAAAAGCTCCCCACTGTCAACGTTCATTCCATTTCTATGGGATATCAGGGTGTTGACTTTATTCGAATTACTTCCTGCTCTCTAGCAGTGTCTCTAGAGGCCTGAAGAGTGAAATTTATTTACAGGAGTTGAAAATACTCCTGTGTTTCTGAGCTCGCAGAGGAAATATGTTGAAGCATCACTAGATGGAGAGTTAAGAGTTTCTGGAAAAAGCTATTCTATAACCCCATGTGTGTTGTAGAGCAGCAGTATAACCTGCAGCAAAAAAGTATGTCTGTTTTTATAATTATATTTAGAATTACAAGTAATTGTTTCCACCAAAAGGGTCTTGACCCAAACCATTATGATAAGCATTGGTTCAGTGAGATCATAGAATAAGATATAACATTAGTTTGTGCATGACCTGGAAGGCCGAGGAGATATTTTTTGAAATATCTGGAATATACACACAACGTTCAGGTTTTTTTTTTTTTTTTCTTTTTCTGTTGACTGTGGTCTCTAAAATGACAATCTAAAAGTTGGAGGAAGAGGCAAGTCACGGATTTTTCTTTTGAAATTTCTAGAACCAGAATAGTTTATTTTTGATTTTTTTTTAAATCAGGGAATAGAGAGGTGTTAGTTACAAAATATTTGGCCCCTATATCAATAAGAAAGTCAGCAAGTTTGTTCCCCACTGCCAGTTGTACTTAGAGCTTGTATGGGGATATGATGACAGGTTGTCTAAAAGTACTTATTCAACATGTTACTGGAGGAGCCACCAATAGTTATGACAATGGTCCTGGCACATGTGTATTCAATAAACATGTATGTAACACATGACTCAGTTTATTTGGGGGATGGAGACTTAATATTTAACTGTATTACAATTAGGCCCTAGTAAAGGTCTTTTTAGGACACAAAGACACTCAAGTATGCAATTTCTGTAAACTGGCCAAGACTAGCCCATTATTGGTGGTCCTTTTATCAGGAGAAAGTTACCGAAATCAGTCTCTTGTCTAATTAAAGCTGTAGTTATGGTGGGTGGAAAGGGGCTGGGGGTCAGTTTAGTGAGCATCTGGTGGAGTTATAAACTGTTTTAATATTGCTTATCTTCAGAGCAGTGCTTTTTTAGCTGATAGGGAAAAAAAAAAACAAAAACTTGTGGCAATTAGAACACAGTTTACTTTCTTTTTTTTTTTTTTTTGAGACAGAGTGTGGCTCTGTCACCCAGGCTGGAGTGCAATAGCATGATCTCCGCTCACCGCAACCTCAGCCTCCTGGGTTCAAGCGATTCTCCTGCCTCAGCCTTTCAAGTATCTGGGTTTACAGGCGGAGCGCCACCACACCTGACTAATTTTTTGTATTTTTAGTAGAAACAGGATTTCATCATTTTGCCCAGGCTGATCTCAGACTCCTGACCTTGTGATCCGCTCGCCTTGGCCTCCCAAAGTGCTGGGATTACAGGCGTGAGCCACCATGCCTGACCCATAACACAGTTTACTTTTTAAATGTGGGAGTGTGAGACTTAACCCTTGCCTGGTGCATTCTTAGATCCTGTTTATAATTTGACATCTTATTGTCATAAACAGCCTATTTTGTCAGTCCTATGTTCTCTATTTTAGCCTCAATGCTGGTCAGTTGTGTTTAAACCACAAAAAGGCGGGGGTGTAATGAGGCAAGTCTGATCTCCTGTCCCACGATTCCCCTGTCATGGCCAGGAACTAAGCTTTTAAGTTGTTTTTTTTTTTTCTTTTTTTTTCCTTGGGGATAAGTTCCTTTACCAAGGCTGGGGTGAGGGGTCCATTCAGTTGGTAGGGGGCTTATGGTTTTTTTAGTTTATAGTCTTTCTTTTTTGGTCCAAATATGTCAGAGACAACACTGATGTCCATGCTTTTATTTTGACCCATTTTGCCAGGGTGTTGTGGCTGCCTGCTCCAGGTCTATCTTGTCCCTAGATAGGGCCCCTCTGGCTAAGGGAAGTAGAGTGAAAAGACTTATAGCCAATTAAACATTTTAGGCCAGGCAGAAATGGAAGTGGGCAGGCATTCATAAATCCTTTAAACCTTTTAGACAACATGAGAGTCAAGAAGCAAGTTTACAAAATTGATATCCATAAGCACTACATGTTGAGCCATCTGCTGTTTAAGTGTCTGTTGACCATCTTTGATATGGAGGGTCTGAACTAATTATACCTTTCAGTACCAGCTCTGACAATCTCATGTGCCTGCCTTTTTCCCTATAGTCACCGGGCTTAAAAGGAGGTTGTTTATGGTTATGAGTATAGCAGAATACATGACTCTTAGTAGCTACATAAGAAGTTTTCTGATTACATTGAAAAATGTAGATAAAGCCAAGAGTACAGAATCAATTTATACTAGGGAAAATATTGTTTTTTTCCATTTTTTAGATCTTTAATATAAAATATTTCAGCATCAGACCATAACAGTAGTTAGAATCAGAGGGAAAAAATCACAGAAGCTGACTGATAAAAAAGTTGAAGGACAGAGTTATTATCTTAGGCCTTCTCAAAGACAGAAAGAGCTGAAAGCAGCAAAATTTGAACTTCTGAGATATGAATCTGAGAAGCTGTCAAACAAATAAAACAGTTTATAGAGTTAAACATAAAAACATCTTATAATTTTATTAGGCGGAACTCGATACCTTAAGAAAATCTTGTTTTAACATAGGGGAACTATCATTAAAAAAATTAGATAAATATATGTATTTAAAAATTATAGCCAACCTAATTATATACACAAATGTTTAAACCTTTCTTTCTTTTTTATAACTTTTAAAGTCCATAATTTGAATTAACCTTTAAATAATTTTTAATTAGACAATTTTTTCAATAAAAACATAATTTTATGTCTTTTTATAATTAATTTTATATTAAAAATAATTTTTAACCATTTTTAATGCCTATGAACATAAGATATTCACCTAAGAACCTTAACATTAAGCAGATGGGCCTTTGCCGATAACTCAGAGGATTTAGCTGTTTTCATTAAACCAATGATCTTAAATTAGTTTTAGTCTTATTTTTGTCATGGGTTTGTAGCTATAATCTTCTTTATCAGCCAGGATATGGCCCAATGGGCTCTTAGGTAGAATAAAAATTGAGCTGCACATTTTGAAGGTAGGGAACAAAGGAGCACAAATACACAGATCAAAGAAAACAGAGTACTCCCAAACAAATTCCCATAGAGGGAGACTGGAAAGTTAATAAATCTTATCTCAAACCAGCTGGTACTGCAAACAACATATGTTAGGTCCAAATGCCACAAAACCAAAATGCCAGAGACAGAGGATGTTCAGTGTACATACTAGTTTAGCTTAAGCAGTCCTGAAGCCCTTGCACCAGTGAAGTGTTGGTTGCAGGCAGCTGATGCCACAATGGAGAAAGAAGGGAGGATACCTCAGATAAAGAATTCTTAGCAGCTCCTGGATGTCTTTAGAATCCCAGCTGTGGGGTCAGCTATCCATGAGCAGCTGGCACTCTTGAGCAGTTGTCACTCTGCCCATAGTGTGAACAGGTAAGTCGTGACGCTGCCTTGGCCAATTACTCCATCTGTTTGAAACCAGAGCGGCTGGATGCCTGAGACCTATCACCCTGTGCTGAATGCCAGATAATTTTTTTTTTTTTTATTATTATACTTTAGGTTTTAGGGTACATGTGCACAATGTGCAGGTTTGTTACATATGTATCCACGTGCCATGTTGATTTCCTGCACCCATTAACTCGTCATTTAGCATTAGGTATATCTCCCAATGCTGTCCCTCCCCCCTCCCCCAACCCCACAACAGTC